>NC_045772.1:102553949-102828027 GCF_008692025.1 Phocoena sinus | reverse complement strand
AACTGTTGTCGTACCCTAACCTGTCCCCTAAACCGTCCCCGACCCCTAGCCCTAACCCTAACGCTAACCCTAAACCTAACGCATACCCGAAGCCTAACCCTAACCCGTCCCCTAAACCTAACCCGTACGCTAACACTAACCCGTACCCTAACACGTACGCTCACTCTAAACCGTTGTCGTACCCTAACCTGTCACCTAAACCGTCCCCATCACCTAACCTTAACCCTATCCCTAACCCTTACCCGAAGCCTTACCCTAAATCTTCCCCTAATCCTAACCCGTACGCCAACACTAACCCGTACCCTAACACATACGCTCACCCTAAACCGTTGTCGTACCCTAACCTGTCCCCTAAACCGTCCCCATCCCCGTCCCCTAACCCTAACCCTAACCCTTATCCAAAGCCTTACCCTAACCCGTCCCCTAATCCTAACCCGTACGCCAACACTAACCCGTACCCTAACACGTACGCTCACCCTAAACTGTCGTACGCTAACCTGTCCCCTAAACCGTCCCCGTCACCTAGCCCTAACCCTAATCCTAACCCTAAACCTAACTCATACCCGAAGCCTTACCCTAACCCATCCCCTAAACCTAACCCGTACGCTAACACTAATCCATACCCTAACACATACGCTCACCCTAAACAGATGTCGTACCCTAACCTGTCCCCTAAACCGTCCCCGTCCCCTACCCCTAACCCTAACACTTACCCGAAGCCTTACCCTAACCCGTCCCCTAATCCTAACCCGTACGCTAACACTAATCCATACCCTAACACATACGCTCACCCTAAACAGTTGTCGTACCCTAACCTGTTCCCTAAACCGTCCCCGTCCCCTACCCCTAACCCTAACCCTAATCCTAACCCTTACCGGTAACCTTACGCTAACCCGTCCCCTAATCCTAACCCGTACGCTAACACTAACCCGAACCCTAACAGGTACGCTCACCCTAAACCGTTGTCGTATCCTAACCTGTCCCATAAACCGTCCCCGTTCCCTAACCCTAACCCTAACCCTAACCCTAGCCCTTACGCGAAGCCTTACCCTAACCCATCCCCTAATCCTAACCCGTACGCCAACACTAACCCGTACCCTAACACGTACGCTCACCCTAAACTGTTGTCGTACGCTAACCTGTCCCTTAAACCGTCCCCATCCCCTAACCCTAACCCTAACCCTAACCCTAACCCTTACCCGAACCCTACCCTAACCCGTCCCCTAATCCTAACCCATACGCTAACACTAACCCCTACCATATCACGTACGCTCACCCTAAACCGTTGTCGTACCCTAACCTGTCCCCTAACCGTCCCCTAACCCTAACCCTAACCCTAACCCTTACCCGAAGCCTTACCCTAACCCATCCCTTACTCCTAACCCGTACGCTAACACTAACCCGTACCCTAACACGTACGCTCACCCTATACCGTTGTCGTACCCTACCCTGTCCCCTAAACCGTCCCCGTCCCCTAATCCTAACCCTAACCCTAAACCTATCCCTTACCTGAAGCCTTCCCCTAACCCGTCCCCTAATCCTAACCCGTACGCTAACACTAACCGGTACCCTAACACGTACGCTCACCCTAAACCATTGTCGTACCCTATCATGTACCTTAAACCGTCCCCGTCCCCTAACACTAACCCTAACCTTAACCCTAACCCTTACCCGAAGCCTTACCCTAACCCGTCCCCTTATCCTAACCCGTACGCTAACACTAACCCCTACCCTAACACATACGCTCACCCTAAACTGTTTTCGTACCCTACCCTGTACCCTAAACCGTCCCCATTCCCTAACCCTAACCCTTACCCGAAGCCTTACCCTAACCCGTCCCCTAATCCTAACCCATTCACTAACACTAACCCGTACCCAAACTCTTACTCGCAACCTAAACCGTTGTCATGCTCTAACCTGTACCCTAAACTGTCCCCGTCCCCTAATCCTAAACCTTACCCTAACCCTAGCCCTTACCCGAAGCCTTACCCTAACCCGACCCCTAATCCTAACCCGTACGCTAACTCTAACCCGTACCCTAACACGTACGCTCACCGTAAACCATTGTCGTACCCTATCATGTACCTTAAACCGTCCCCGTTCCCTAACACTAACCCTAACCCTAAACCTAACCCTTACCCGAAGCCTTACCCTAACCCGTCCCCTAATCCTAACCCGTACGCTAACACTAACCCGTACCCTAACATGTACGCTCACCCTAAACCGTTGTCGTATCCTAACCTGTCCCATAAACCGTCCCCGTCCCCTAACCCTAACCCTAACCCTAACCCTAACCCTAGCCCTTACCCGATGCCTTACCCTAACCCATCCCCTAATCCTAACCCGTACGCTAACACTAACCCGTACCCTAACACGTACGCTCACCCTAAACCGTTGTCGTACCCTAACCTGTCCCCTAAACCGTCCCCGTCCCCTACCCCTAACCCTAACCCTAATCCTAACCCTTACCGGTAACCTTACGCTAACCCGTCCCCTAATCCTAACCCGTACGCTAACACTAACCCGAACCCTAACACGTACGCTCACCCTAAACCGTTGTCGTATCCTAACCTGTCCCATAAACCGTCCCCGTCCCCTAACCCTAACCCTAACCCTAACCCTAGCCCTTACGCGAAGCCTTACCCTAACCCGTCCCCTAATCCTAACCCGTACGCCAACACTAACCCGTACCCTAACACGTACGCTCACCCTAAACTGTTGTCGTACGCTAACCTGTCCCCTAAACCGTCCCCATCCCCTAACCCTAACCCTAACCCTAAACCTAACCCTTACCCGAAGCCTTACCCTAATCCGTCCCCTAATCCTAACCCGTATGCTAACACTAACCCGTACCCTAACACGTACGCTCACCCTAAACCGTTGTCGTACCCTAACCTGTCCCCTAAACTGTCCCCGTCCCCGTTCCCTAACCCACACCATAATCCTAACCCTAACCCTTACCCAAAGCCTTACCCTAACCCGTACACTAATCCTAACCCGTACGCTAACACTAACCCGTACCCTAACACGTACACTCACCCTAAACCGTTGTCGTACCCTAACCTGTCCCCTAAACCATCCCCGTCCCCGTCCCTTAAACCTAACCCTAACCCTAACCCTTACCAGAAGCCTTACCCTAACCCGTCCCCTAATCCTAACCCGTACGCTAACACTAACCCGTTCCCTAACACGTACGCTCACCCTAAACCATTGTCGTACCCTAACCTGTCCCCTAAACCGTCCCCGTTCCCTAACCAAAACCATAACCCTAAACCTAACCCGTACCCGAAGCCTTACCCTAACCCGTCCCCTAATCCTAACCCGTACGCTAACACTAACCCGTACCCTAACACGTACGCTCACCCTAAACCGTTGTCGTATGCTAACCTGTCCCTTAAACCGTCCCCTTCCCCTAGCCCTAACCCTAACCCTAACCCTAACCAGTACCCGAAGCCTTACCCTAACCCATCCCCTAATCCTAACCCGTACGCTAACACTAATCCATACCCTAACACATACGCTCACCCTAAACCATTGTCGTCCCCTAACCTGTCCCTTAAACCGTCCCCATCCCCTAACCCTAACCCTAACCCTAACCCTTACCCGAAGCCTTACCCTAACCTGTCCCCTAATCCTAACCCATATGCTAACACTAACCCGTACCCTATCACGTACGCTCACCCTAAACCGTTGTCGTACCCTAACCTGACCCCTAACCGTCCCCTAACCCTAACCCTAACCCTAACCCTTACCCGAAGCCTTACCCTAACCCATCCCCTACTCCTAACCCGTACGCTAACACTAACCCGTACCCTAACACGTACGCTCACCCTATACCGTTGTCGTACCCTAAACTGTCCCCTAAACCATCCCCGTCCCCTAATCCTAACCCTAAACCTAAACCTATCCCTTACCTGAAGCCTTCCCCTAACCCGTCCCCTAATCCTAACCCGTACGCTAACACTAACCCGTACCCTAACACATACGCTCACCCTAAACCATTGTCGTACCCTATCATGTACCTTAAACCGTCCCCGTCCCCTAACACTAACCCTAACCTTAACCCTAACCCTTACCCGAAGCCTTACCCTAACCCGTCCCCTTATCCTAACCCGTACGCTAACACTAACCCGTACCCTAACACATACGCTCACCCTAAACTGTTTTTGTACCCTACCTTGTACCCTAAACCGTCCCCATCCCCTAACCCTAACCCTCACCCTTACCCGAAGCCTTACCCTAACCCGTCCCCTAATCCTAACCCATTCACTAACACTAACCCATACCCAAACACGTACTCGCAACCTAAACCGTTGTCATGCTCTAACCTGTACCCTAAACTGTCCCCGTCCCCTAACCCTAAACCTAACCCTAACCCTAGCCCTTACCCGAAGCCTTACCCTAACCCGACCCCTAATCCTAACCCGTACGCTAACTCTAACCCGTACCCTAACACGTACGCTCACCGTAAACCATTGTCGTACCCTATCATGTACCTTAAACCATCCCCGTCCCCTAACACTAACCCTAACCTTAACCCTAACCCTTACCCGAAGCCTTACCCTAACCCGTCCCCTTATCCTAACCCGTACGCTAACACTAACCCGTACCCTAACACATACTCTCACCCTAAACTGTTTTCGTACCCTAACCTGTACCCTAAACCTTCCCCATTCCCTAACCATAACCCTAACCCTATCTGTAACCCTTCCCGAAGCCTTAACCTAACCAGTCCCCTAATCCTTACTGTATGCTAACACTAACCCGTACCGTAACACGTTCGCTAACCCTAATCTGTTCTTGTATCCTAACCTCTACCCTAAACCGTCCCTTTTCCCTAACCCTAACTCTAGCCCTAGCCCTAGCCCTTGCCCAAAGCCTTACCCTAACCCGTACCCAAATCCTAACCCATACACTAACACTATCCCATACCCTAACACGTACGTTAACCCTAAACCTTTGACATACCCTACCCTGTACCCTAAACTGTACCCGTTCCCTAACCCTAACAACCCAAAACCTAAACCTTACCCCAAGCCTTACCCTAACATGTACCCTCATTCTAACCCATACATTAATACTAACACGTACTCTAACACATATCCTATCCCTAAACCATTGTCGTTCGCTAATCTGTACCCTAAATCATGCACATTCCATAACCCTAATCCTATCCCAAAGCCTTATCCTAACAAGTACCCTAATTCTAACCCATACACTAACCTGTACCCTAACACTTATGCTAACACTAAAACGTTGTGATACCCTAAACCATACCCATTCCCTAACCATAACTCTAACTCGAAGCATTACCCTAACCCGTACCCTAATACTAATCCATACCCTAACACTCACCCATACCCTAACACGTATGCTAACCCTAAACCGTTGTCGCATCCTAAACCATACCTGTTTCCTAACCCTAACCCTAACCCTAAACCCTCTTATAGCCCTATAGCTCGGGAAAATTAAAATAACAAGAAACAACCACCCCAATGTTTAGGGCTGCTCTGTTTACCAGAGCCTCGACTACGGTACAAATTAAATATCCTAGAAAGAGAAAAATGGATAAAGAAGTTTTCATACTTACGTACAATGGAATATCACCCAGCAATGAAATGAATGTCATCAGGCCCATAGGAGCATAATGAATGGATTTAGGTACGATGATTCTATGGAAATAATTCACACAGAAGAAGAAACTTATCAGAAGGTATCACTTATAGAGGGAATGTAAACTTGGCTGCACATGAACTGAATTACAAAACAGAACAGAGTCTCTCATTTAGAAAACAAACTTATGCTTGCTTAAGGGGAAAGGTGAGTTAGGGTGCTGCATAAAACCAGTGATTGAAATTAACACAGATACCATTCCATAAGCCAAATACATAATAGACAAGACCTACTCCTTGCTCAACGAATTAGACTCAACACCGTAGAGGAATATATCTGACAATAAGAATATTAAAACGTATGTATTTATATGTCTCTGTAAGAGAATCAAATGTGTGTAGAGCAGCATACACAGCTGTGAAAATCAGCTAAACCCCATTATAAAAATAAATTTCAAAAACAAAACACAAAGACAGTGAAGGAGAGAAAATTCTTAAATAATTCGTTCAGGTCTTGTGATGAAACTTGGATTTACCCCATCTACACCCACAGCTGGGTGAGACATAAGGCAGGACATTTGGGGCTGAGAGGATTGGTGAGGTTCGGTGAGCAAATGCAGAATCTTTGAAGTAATACTGCATGCTACCCATTCCATGGGTCCCAACTCTCCTGGTTTAAGGGATTCTTCCTACAGCTAAAACATGCATGGGAAACCCAGAGAATGGTCCACCATGTGATCGGGCAACGTTTCTAAAACGCATCTCATTTTTTGTCCCTGGGTACACGGGTTCGCCATTCCAGACGCTTTACTAAAAATCTCCCCACGTGGAGAGTCAGTGCCTTAAAACTCCTGTTTAGCAGAGTTTGCAATTTCTGCTGAGGATGAACAGGAATAGGGAGAACCAAAGAGAGACTAGCTGTAGGGGTTTGGACAGGCACATTTCACTCTAATTTCCCACCAGGAAGAAGAATTAACCAAAGGCTCAGCATGCCCTGACGAAACCAGAATAGGGCCTGAAGCAATCCTGCGGTTTTGCGCCCAGCTCACAAAAAAGCGAGTTGAAAAGAGGAGCTCAGGTTCACTGCAATTCACAAACCTGCAGAGTTATAAAGGACAACTATTGTCCAAAAATATATTGAGGTAAGGCTGCGAAGAGGACTTGAAAGCACGGCACAATCGCAGGAAATATATTTCAGGAGATAGATGGAAACTGCGTTTAAAGCATATGAAAAGCAGCAGAACTTCGACAATGATGCGCTTGGCCAAAAAGGGCGTATGCGTTTTTTTCCTGAATATATGCAGGAAAAAATGCATATGCTTTTTTGTCCAAATAAGCAAGCCTGCAACAGAGATCTGCACTACAATGAAGTCTCACTTCCCACTGAGCAAAAGGGCCATCAGAAAAAAGTGTAAAAACCAGAAAGGCAGGACAGGCCATGGAGAACAGGGAGCCTTGTTATGCTGATGGGCGGGATGTAAATGGCCAACAGCCACTCTGGAGAAGTGTATGGTGTTTCATGAAACATCTAAAAAACAAAGCTACAGAGCCTAGGGCGCGTCCACTTATGGCCCTATAGCTTAGGAAAATTAAAATCAACAAGACACATCCACCCCAAAATTTAGGGCTGCTGTGTTTACAAGAACTTCGACTATGGTACAATTTAAATATCCCAGAAAGAGGAAAATGGATAAAGAAGTTGTGGTGGGGCTTCCCTGGTGGAGCAGTGGTTGAGAGTCCGCCTGCCGATGCAGGGGACACGGGTTCGTGCCCCGGTCAGGGAAGATCCCACATGCCGTGGAGCGGCTGGGCCCGTGAGCCATGGCCACTGAGCCTGCGCGTCCGGAGCCTGTGCTCCACAATGGGAGAGGCCACAACAGTGAGAGGCCCGCGTACCGCAAAAAAAAAAAAAAAAGAAGTTGTGGTACTTATGTACAATGGAATATCACTCAGCAATGAAATCAATATCATCAGGCCCGTAGGAGCATAATGAGTGGATTTAAGTACAATGATTCTAAGGAAATAAGTCACACAGATAAAGAAACTTATCATAAGATATCACTTACAGAGGGAATGTAAACTTGGCTACACATGAACTGAATTACAAAACAGAGCAGAGTCTCACATTTAGAAAACAAACTTATGCTTGCTTAAGGGGAAAGGTGAGTTGGGATGCTGCATAAATCCAGAGATTGAAATTAGCACAGATACCATTCCATAAGCCAAATTTGTAATAGACAAGACCTACTCCTTGCTCAACGAAGTGGACTCAACACCCCCTATTCACTGTAGAGGAATATATCTGACTAGTAAGAATCTTAAAATCTATGTATTTATATGTGTCCGTAAGAGAATCTAGTGTGTGTAGAGACGCATAAACACAACAGTGAAAATCAGCTAAACCCCATTATAAAAATAAATTTCAAAAACAAAACACAAAGACAGTGAAAGAGAGAGAAATTCTTAAATAATTCGTTCAGGGCTTGTGATGAAACCTGGATTTACCACATCTACACCCACAGCTGGGTGAGACATAAGGTTGGACACTTGGGGCTGAGAGAATTGGTGAGGTTCGGTGAGCAAATGCAGACCTTTTGAAGTAATCCTGCATGTTACCCATTCCATTGGTCAAAACTCTCCAGGTTTAAGGGATTATTCCTAAAGCTAAAACAAGCATGGGAAACCCAGAGAATGGTCCACCGTGTGATCCAGCAATGTTTCTTAAACGCATCTCATTTTTGGTCCCTTGGTACACGGGTTCGCCATTCCAGACGCTTTACTAAAAATCTCTCCACTTGGAGAGTCAGTGCCTTTAACATCTGTTTGGCACAGTTTGCAATTTCTGCGGAGGATGAACGGGAATAGGGAGAACCAATGAGAGACTAGCTGTAGGGGTTTGGACGGGCACATTTCACTCTATTCCCACCAAGAAGAAGAATTAAGCAAAGGCTCAGCGTGCGACGCTGGAACAAGATTAGGGCCTGAAACAATCCTGCCGTTTTGCGTCCAGCTCACAAAAAAGCGAGTTGAAAAAAGGAGCTCAGGGGCACTGCAATTCACAAACCTGCAGAGTTATAAAGGACAACTATCGTCCAAAAATATATTGAGGTAAGGCTGCGAAGAGGACTTAAAAGCACGGCACAATTGCAGGAAACAGATTTCAGGAGGTAGATTGGAACTGCATTTAAAGCATATGAAAAGCGGCAGAACTGCGACAATGATGCACTTAGCCAAAAAGGGCATATGCGGTTTTTTCCTGAATATATGCAGGAAAAAACACATAAGCCCTTTTTGTCCAAACAAGCAAGCGTGCAATGGAAATCCGCTGTACAATGAAGTCTCACTCCCCCCCTCCCCACCCTCCCCACCCCCCCCAAACCCCCCCTCCCCCCCATCAAAAGGGCCATCTGAAAAAAGTGTAAAATCCAGAAAGGCAGGACAGGCCATGGAGAACAGGGAGCCTTGTTATGCTGATGGGCGGGATGTAAATGGCCAGCAGCCACTGTGGAGAAGTGTATGGTGTTTCCTGAAACATCTAAAAAACAAATCAACAGAGCCTAGGGCACTTCCACTTATGGACCTATAGCTTAGGGAAATTAAAATCAAAAAGACACAGCCACCCCAAAGTTTAGGGCTGCTGTGTTTACAAGAACCTCGACAAAGGTACAACTTAAATATCCCAGAAAAAGAAAAATGGGTAAAGAAGTTGTGGTACTTACATACAATGGAATATCACTCAGCAATGAAATCAATGTCATCAGGCCCATAGCAGCATGAGTGGATTTAGGTACGATGATTCCGAGTGAAATATGTCACACAGAAAAAGAAACTAGTCATAAGATATCACTTATAGAGGGAATGTAAACTTGGCTACACATGAACTGAATTACAAAACAGAACAGAGTCTCACATTTAGAAAACAAACTTATGCTTGCTTAAGGGGAAAGGTGAGTTGGGGTGCTGCATAAATCCAGAGATTGAAATTAGCACAGATACCATTCCATAAGCCAAGTATGTAATAGACAAGATATATTCCTTGCTCAACGAAGTGGACTCAACACCCCCTATTCACCGCAGAGGAATATATCTGACTAGTAAGAATCTTAAAACCTATGTATTTATAGGTCTCCATAAGAGGATCAAGTGTGTGTAGAGCGGCATAAACACAGCAGTGAAAATCAGCTAAACCCCATTATAAAAATAAATTTCAAAATCAAAACACAAAGACAGTGAAAGAGAGAGAAATTCTTAAATAATTCGTTCAGGGCTTCTGATGAAACCTGGATTTACCACATCTACACCCACAGCTGGGTGAGACATAAGGCTGGACACTTGGGGCTGAGAGGATTGGTGAGGTTCGGTGAGCAAATGCAGACCCTTTGAAGTAGTACTGCGTGCTACCCATTCCATGGGTCCCAACTCTCCAGGTTTAAGGAATTCTTCCTACAGCTAAAACATGCATGGCAAACCCAGAAGATGGTCCACCGTGTGATCGGGCAAGGTTTCTAAAACGCATCTCATTATTCGTCCTCTGGTACTTGGGTTAGCCATTCCAGACGCTTTACTAACACTCTCCCCACTTAGAGAGTCAGTGCCTTTAACCTCCTGTTTGGCACAGTTTGCAATTTCTGTGGAGGATTAACGGGAATAGGGAGAACCAATGAGAGACTAGCTGTAGGTGTTTGGACAGGCACATTTCACTCTAATTTCCCACCAGGATGTAGAATTAACCAAAGACTCAGCGTGCCACGCCGGAACCAGAATAGGGCCTGAAGCAATCCTGTTGATTTGGTGCCAGCTCACAAAAAGCGAGTTGAAAAGAGGAGCTCAGGGGCACTGCAATTCACAAACCTGCAGAGTTATAAAGGACAACTATCGTCCAAAAATATATTGAGGTAAGGCTGCGAAGAGGACTTGAAAGCAAGGCACAATTGCAGGAAACAGATTTCAGGAGGTAGATTGGAATTGCATTTAAAGCATATGAAAAGCGGCAGATCTTCGGCAATGATGCACTTGGCCAAAAAGGGCGTATGCGTTTTTTTCCTGAATATATTCAGGAAAAAACGCATACGCCCTTTTTGGCCAACCAAGCAAGCGTGCAATGGAAATCCGCACTACAATGAAGTCTCACTTCCCACCAGTCAAAAGGGCCATCCGAAAAAAGTGTAAGAACCAGAAAGGCAGGACAGGCCATGGAGAACAGGGAGCCATGTCATGCTGATGGGCGGGATGTAAATTGCCAACAGCCACTCTGGAGAAGTGTATGGTGTTTCCTGAAACATCTAAAAAACAAAGCTACAGAGCCTAGGGCACTTCCTCTCATGGCCCTATAGCTTGGGAAAACTAAAAATCAACAAGACACAGCCAGCCCAAAGTTTAGGGCTGCTGTGTTTACAAAAACCTCGACTACTGTACAACTTAAATATCCCCGAAAGAGAAAAATTGATAAAGAAATTGTGGTACTTATGTACAATGAAATATAACTCAGCCATGAAATCAATGTCATCATGTCCATAGCAGCATAATGAGTGGATTTTCGTACGATGATTCTAAGTGAAAGAAGTCCCACAGAAAAAGGAACTTGTCATAACATATCACTAATAGAGGGAATGTAAACATGGCTACACATGATCTGAATTACAAGACAGAACAGGGTCTCACATTTAGAAAGCAACTTATGCCTGCTTAAGGGGACAGGTGAGTTGGGGTGACGCATAAAACCAGAGTTTGAAATTAGCTCAGATACGGTTCGATAAGCCAAATATGTAATAGACAAGACCTACTCCTTGCTCAACGAACTGGATTCAACACCCCCTATTCACCGCAGAAGAATATATCTGACTAGTAAGAATCTTAAAACCTATGTATTCATATGTCTTCGTAAGGAAATCAAGGGTGTGTAGAGTGGCATAAACGCAGCAGTGAAAATCAGCTAAACCCCATTATAAAAATAAATTTCAAAAACAAAACACAGGGGCTTCCCTGGTGGCGCAGTGGTTGAGAGTCCACCTGCCAATGTGGGGGACGCGGGTTCGTGCCCCGGTCTGGGAAGATCCCACGTGCCGCAGAGTGGCTGGGCCTGTGAGCCATGGCCGCTGGGCCTGTGCGTCCGGAACCTGTGCTCCGCAACGGGAGAGGCCGCAGCAGTGAGAAGGCCGTGTACCACAAAAAACAAAACAAAACACAAAGACAGCAAAAGAGAGAAATTCTTACAAAATTCGTTCAGGGGTTGTGATGCAACCTGGATTGACCACATCTACATCCACAGCCAGGTGAGACATAAGGCTGGACACTTGGGACTGAGAGGATTGGTGCGGCTGGGTGAGCTAATGCAGACCTTTAAAGTAATACTGCGTGCTACCCATTCCATGGGTCTCAACTCTCCAGGTTTAAGGGAATCTTCCTACAGCTAAAACATACATGGGAAAGCCAGAGGATGGTCCACCGTGTGATCGGGAAAGGTTTCTAAAATGCACGTCATTTTTCCTCTCCTGGTGCTCGGGTTCACCGTTCCAGCCTCTTTACTAACAACCTCGCCACTTGGAGAGTCAGCGCCTTTAACTTCCTATTTCTCACAGTGTGCAAGTTGTGCGGAGAATGAAAGGAAACAGGGGGAGCAAATGAGAGATTCGGTGTAGGTGTCTGGTCGGGCACATTTCACTCTAATTTCCCATCAGGAAGAAGAATTAACCAAAGGCTTAGCCTGCCACCCCAGAACTAGAATAGGGCCTGAAGCAATCCTGCAGTTTTGTGGCCAGCTCACAGAAAAGGGAGTTGAAAAATGGAGCTCAGGGGCACTGCAGTTCACAAACCTGCAGAGTCATAAACGACAACTATCGGTTAAAAATATATTGAGTTAAGGCAAAGAAGAGGATTCGAAAGCAAGGCAGAATTGCAGGAAACTGATTTCGAGAGGTCGATTGGAGTCGCCTTTAAATCACATGAAAAGCAGCAGAACTTCGACAATGATGCAGTTGGCCAAAAAGTGCATATGCGTTTTATCCTGAATATATTCAGGATAAAACGCATACGCACTTTTTGGCCAACCAAGCAAGCGGGAAATTCAAATCTGCACTACAAAGAAGTCTCATCCTAACACGTACCCTAACCCTATCCCGCTACCGTACCCTAACCTGTACCTGAGACCGTACCCGTTCCCTAACCCTAACCCTAACCCTTACCCTAAGCTGTACACAAACACTAACCCGTACGCTAACATGTACCCTAACAGTAACACATAGCCATACACTAAACTTTATCCTAACCCTACCCCGTATCCTAACTGTTTCCCTAAACCGTACCATAACCCGTACCCTAATCCTAACCCATCCCCTAACACTAACCCATAACCTAACCCGTACCCTAATCCTAACCCATACACTAACACGTACCCTAACCCTAACCCGTTGTCATACCCTAACCTGTAACCTAATCCGTACCCATTCCCTAACCCTAACCCTAACCCTTACACTATCCCGTACCATAATCCTAACCTGTACACTAACACTAAACCGTACCCTAACACTTACCCTACTCCTAACCCGTGGTCATACCCTAAACTGTACCCCAAACCATACCCGTTCCCTAACCCTAACCCTAAACCTTACCCTAAACCGTACCCTAATCCTAACCCATACACTAACACTAAACTGTACCCTAACACGTACCCTAACCCTAACCCTTTGTTGTTCCCTATCCTGTACCCTAAACTGTACCCGTTCCTTAACACTAAACCTAACCCTAACCCTTACCCTAACCCGTACCTAACACTAACCCATACACTAAACCTAACCATAACCCTGAACATAAACCATACCCTAATCCTAACCCATACCCTAACACTAACCCATACCCTAACACTAAACCATAGCCATACCCTAAACTGTACCCTAACACTAACCCGTACCATAACCCTAACCCTAAACCATACTCTCAGCCGTACAATAATCCTAACCCTAAACCCTAATCCTTACCCCTAGCTTAATTTTGTTTTTTTGTATTTAAAAATATTTTTTCTTGGGTTAAAACAAACTAGCAGAACAACAAAATAGGGGGCTTCCCTGGTGGTGCAGTGGTTAGAATCTGCCTGCTAATGCAGGGGACACAGGTTCGAGCCCTAGTCTGGGAGGATCCCACATGCCGTGGAGCAACTAGGCCCATAAGCCACAACCAGTGAGCCCTCGCATCTGGAGCCTGTGCTCCGCAACAAGAGAGGCCGTGATAGTGAGAGGCCCGCGCACCGAGATGAAGAGTGGCCCCCCACTTGCCACAACTAGAGAAAGCCCTCACACGGAAACTCAGACCCAACACAACAAAAATAAATAAATAAATAATAAACTCCTACCCCCAAAAAAGAACAACAAAATAAAACAGAAAGTAACCTGAGTGTCCCTCAAAAAGCTAAGTCTGAAATAGTTGGTACTTCTGTTCTATGGACTGTTATGTAGCCTATAAAAAGTGTGAGAGCTAAGTCTGTTTTTCTACAGTGAGAAGCATGATATTCCAGATGTATAGAACACCTGGATAAAATGAGAAATCTACACATTATGCTGGTCGTTTCAGTAAATGGGAAAGGATGGCAAGTGGTAAAATATTATCTTTTCCTTTAATTTTTTAAATTTCACTTGTTACAAAGAACTTCAATTATAATTGTAATTTTAAAAAGTAACAATGGAAATTTAAAAGAAAAAATATATATTGTGTGTTCAGTTACATTTCATAGAATTATGAAATGCTCCACCCTCTGGCCATTACCTGCAAAAGCAGCTTTAAAACCTATGCTAATTGTCACTTCATATGAACAAGTCCTGCAGGGCTGTAAAGGAAACCTGCCCTCATCATGTCTTGAGGGAGGTAAAGGCCAAAGTATTTCAAAATGTGGCACATATTTCAAGAAAACCATTTGAAGAACTAAGCTGTAATAACCGTTTGAAAAATAAAAGGACATGCCTGAAAGCTCAATTTCAAAGGATTATGAGACACATGCAAATCCAACCACACAGAGGTATCAGCTCACACCATTCAGAATAACCATCAGGAAAGAAACTACAAACGATCAATGCTGAAGAGGCTGTGGAGAAATGCATACCCTTAATTTGAAGTGGGACGTAACCTGGTAAGAGGCACTAATGGGAACAGAGTGGAGGTGCCTTTAAAAGGTAAACACTGAGCTACTATATTATCCAGCAGGCCCACTCCTGGGCCTAAGAAGACATAATTGGAAAGACACAGGCAGGCAAATCTGCACTGCAGCAGTATTACAATAGCCAAGACATGGAAGCAACCAAAAGTCCATCAACAGATGAGTGGACAAAGAGGAAGTGTTACATGTAGAGATGGAATATTAGCTCGGGAAAAAAATGAAACAATGCCATTTGCAGCACCATAGATGAGTCTAGAGGTAATCATGCAACTTGTAGCAAGTGAGAAAGTGAAAGACACCTAACGTATATCACTTATAGGTGTTACCTAAAAATTGATACCAATGAAGATATTTCCACAGAGAAAGGTAATCACAGATTCATTAAACAAACTTATGGTTCCCCAAATCGAAAGGTGTGAGGATTGGATACATTACGATATTGGGGTTAACAGAGATATACAAACACATGTGAAATATATAATCACCAAAGACCTACGGAATACCAAGAGAAGACTACTCAACATTGTGTCATAACCTACCTGGGAAAAGGTTCCGAAGAAGAATAGATATATGTATATGTGTGAAAGAACCACATCTTGCACACCCAGAACAAAAAAAAATTGTAATCAAATTTGCTGCAATAAAAAATAAAAATTAAATTAAAAATATGAACAAGAAATAATGAGACATAAACTGAAAGGAATTTTTCCTGGCACATTCCATTCTAATTTTCAACCTAGAACAGGACTTCCATTAAGGCTCTGTTGCCCTGGTAACCAGATTTGGTAAAGGAGAGATGCTGCCGCCTTGTGGCTGTTTCACACAACAGCAGCTTTAAACCAAGAGGTAATGGTCACTTAACATTCAGGATATGTGCAGTACTGTAAAGGACACCGGGCCTCAAAAAATGTCCGGGGGTCGTAATCGGCCAGAAAATTCAAAAGACGTCAACATTTCAAGAAGACAATGTCAAGAGGCATGTTTTACGCACATTTTGTCTTTTCTCTTTTTTCTCTTTAAAATAAAAGGGAATTGAAAATGCGCAACATCAGCAATGAATAAAGCCATGCAAATCCAATGACAGAAATGCTCACCTCACAGCCGTTAGAATGTTCTTCAGCAAAAAGTCTACAAAGAATAAATGCTGAAGGGCTTTCAGGGAACTGTGTACCCTCCAGCTGCTGGGGGGATGTAAACTGGTAACAGCCAGTAGTGAGAACATAATGGAGGTGCGTTTAAGGGTAAAAGTTGAGCTACCATGTGATCTGGTAGGCCCTTTGATGCGCCTATCACCTGAGCAGAGCAGAATGGAAAAGACACAGGCTGGCAATCCTGCACTGCAGGAACATTTAACATAGCCAAGACTTGGAAGAAACCAAAATGTCCATCAACAGAAAAATGCACAAAGAGGAAGTGGTCCATGTAAACAATGGAATATTAGCCATGGAAAACAATGAAACAGTGCCATTTGCACCACCACATAAAGACCTAGAGATAATCACCCAACTTGAAGTAAGAAAGAAAGTGAAAGACAGATATCCTATGACATCACTTCTAGGTGTTACCTAAAATTTGATACCCATGAACTTATATCCAAGAGAAGGAAAAGCATGGATTAAGAAAAAATTATGTTTAACCAAATGGAAAAGTATAAGGAATGTGTGAATTAGGATATGGGGGTTAACAGACATGTACTAATACATATGAAATATATAATCACAAAATACCTATGGAATACCAAGAGAGGTCTAGGCAACACTCTGTAATAACCTACACGGTAAAGAATGCAAAGATAAATGACAGATACATTGATATAATGAACCAGATTCTGTACACCTAGGAGAAACAAAATATTTTTATCAAGTTTGCTCTGATAATTAATAAAAATTAAATTTATAAAACAAACAAGAAGTAAGGAGATATAAGCTCTTGGGGATGTGCTCTGGCACATTCCACTCTAATTTGCAGCCTACTAACACGATTTCCAGGAAGGCTCTGCTGCCCAAAAACCCAGAGTTGGAAATGTAGAAATTCTGCTGCCTTGTGGCCGTTTTCCGCAAGAGCGGCGTTAAGCCCACAGCTAATGGTCTCTTAACATTCACAAGGACTCAGGGCTGCAAAGGACACCTGCCCTAAACAACTGTGCTGAGGTAGGGAATGGACAATAAAATTCAAAACTGGCAAATTTTTCAAGACGATAGTATGAAGAGGTAAGTTTGACTCACTCTCTTGTTTAAAAAAAGGAAAATGGGTGAAAGCTCAACCTCAGGAATTATTAGACTCATGCAAATCTAATCTACAAAAAGGTTTCAACTCACACCAGTCGACTGACCATCAGCAAAAGGTCTACAAACAATAAATTCTGAAAGGGTTTTAGAGAACTGTGTACCCTCTAGCTGCTGGTGAGATGTAAAGTGGTAACAGCCAATAATGAGAACAGAAAGGAGCTACGATTAAAAGTAAAAATTGAGGTACCATTCGATGCCGCAGTCACACCACTGGGCCTCTCACCTGAGAAGACCAGAATCGAGAAGACGCGGGCTGCAAAAGCTGCACTGCAGCCTTATTCACAATAGCCAAGACGGTGAAGCTACCAAAATGTCCATCAACATATGTATGGATGAAGAAGAAGTGGTCCACGTTCACAATAGAATATTAGCCATGGAAAACAATGAAACACTGCTATTTGAGGCGCCATAGATGAGCTTGGAGATAATCACAGAATATGAGGTAAGTCAGAAAGCAAAAGACCTATATCCTATGATATCACTTATAGGCGTTATCTAATAACTAACACAAATGAACATATTTCCACAGAGAAAGACACTCACAGACTTAGAAATTAAGTATGCTTATCTAAAAGGAAAGGTGGGCAGAATGGATAAATTAAGATTAGCGTTACCATACGTATACAAATACATATTATAAACATATATCAAAAAGACGGACCATATAGCAAGGGAGGTCTACGGAACACTCTGTAATATTTTACATGGGAAGAGGATCTGAACATGAATAGACATATATATTGTACAAATGAACTAGATTGTGTACATCTGGACAAACAATATCTAATCATTACCCCGATTAAATAAATTTTAAAAACCAAGAAGAAGTAATGAGACATAAACTTATGGGCATTCCTCCTGGCACATTCCATTCTAACTTAAAACCTAGGACCACGACTTCCAGAAAGGCTCTGCTGCCCTAGTACCCAGATTTGGGAAAGGACAAATGCTGCCTCCTTGTGGCCGTTTCCCACAACAGCAGCTTTAAACCCAGTGCTAATGGTCACTAAATATTCACCAAACTTGCAGTTCTGTAATGACATCTGCCCTCCAAAAAAATCCTGGGGTCGAATATCGACCAAAAATTCAAAAGAGGGCAACCTTCCAAGAAGACAGCTTCAAGAGATATATTGTACTCACACTTTATTTTTAACAGAAAGGAAAAAGGCGTGGAAAATGATGAATTTTAGGAATTTTTTAAGTCATGCAAACCCAAATTACAAAAACCTATCAGGTCACAGCAGTCAGATTGGCCATTGGCAAAAATACTGCAAACTATAAATGCTGAAAGGATTGTGGAGAAGTTCGTACCCTCGGTTCTAAGGGAGACATGGTAAGAGCCATTAATGAAAACACAATGGAGGTGCTTTGAAAAGGTAAACATTGAGCTACTAGTCAATCAGCCCACTGCTGGGCCTATCACCTGAGAAAATGAGAATCAGAAAGTCACAGGCTGAAAAAAAAAGTCACAGTCTGGCAATCTTGCACTCCAGCAATATGTAATATAGCCAACACTTGGAAGCAACGAAAATGTCCATCAACAGAGGAAGGCACCAAGAAGTGGTCCATATACACAATGGAATATTACTCCGATAAAAATATAAGTTAAATTTTAAAAACAAACAAAAGTAAGGAGACATCAGCTTTTGAGGGTTTATCTGGGCACATTCCACTCTAATTTATAACCGAGGAAGACCACTGGCCGGAAGCTCTGTTTCCCTAGTACCAGCATGGGGAACAAAGAAAGGCTGCTGCAATCTGGCCGTTACCTGCAAAAGCAGCTTTAAAGCCTGTGCTAATGGTCACTTCATGTGAACAAGTACTGCAGGGCTGTAAATGAAACCTGCCCTCAAAATGTTTTGAGGGAGGTAATGGCCAATAAATTTCAAAATGTAACACATACTTTAAGAAAACATTTTGAAGAGCTAAGCTGTAATCACAGTTTGAAAAATAAAAAGGACATGCCTTAAAGCTCAATTTCAAAGGATTATGAGTCATATGCAAATTCAACCACAAAGAGGTATCAGCTCACACCAGTCAGAATATCCATCAGCAAGAAAACTACAAACAATAAATGCTGAAGCCATAAAAAGAAACGAAATTGAGCTATTTGTAATGAGGTGGATAGACCTAGAGTCTGTCATACAGAGTGAAGTAAGTCAGAAAGAGAGAGACAAATACCGTATGCTAACACATATACATGGAATTTAAGGAGAAAAAATGTCATGAAGAACCTAGGGGTAAAACAGGAATAAAGACACAGACCTACTAGAGAATGGACTTGAGGATATGGGGAGGGAGAAGGGTAAGCTGTGACAAAGGGAGAGAGAGGCATGGACATATATACACTACCAAACGTAAGGTAGATAGCTAGTGGGAAGCAGCAGCATAGCACAGGGAGATCAGCTCGGTGCTTTGTGACCACCTGGAGGGGTGGGATAGGGAGGGTGGGAGGGAGGGAGACGCAAGAGGGAAGTGATATGGGAACATATGTATATGTATAACTGATTCATTTTGTTGTAAAGCACAAGCTAGCACACCATTGTAAAGCAATTATACTCCAATAAAGATGTTAAAAATAAATAAATAAATGCTGAAGGTGTTGTGGAGAAATGCATACCCTCAACTTTAAGTGGGATGTAACCTGGAAAGAGCCACTAATGAGCACAGAATCGTGGTGCATTTAAACGGTAAACCCTGAGATACCATATGATACAGGAGGCCCACTCCTGGGCCTATAACATAAGAAGACAGAATTGGAAAGACACAGGCAGGCAAATGTGCAGTGCAGCAGTATTACAATAGCCAAGACATGGAGGCAACCAAAAAGTCCATCAAGAGGTGAGTGGACAAAGAAGAACTGGTACATGTACAGATGGAATATTAGCTAGGGAAAAAAATGAAACAATGCCATTTGCAGCACCGTAGATGATTCTAGAGGTAATCAGGCAAATTGTACTAAGTCAGACAGCAAAAGACACATATCCTATAATATCACTTATAGGTGTTAGCTAAAAATTGATACCAATGAAGATATTTCCACAGAGAAAGGCAATCACAGATTCATTAAACAAAGTTATGGTTCACCAAATGGAAAGGTGTGAGGACTCGATACATTAGGATATTGGGGTTAACATAGATATAGAAACACATGTGAAATATATAATCACCAAAGACCTACGGAATACCAAGAGAAGACTACTCAACATTGTGTCATAACCTACATGAGAAAACGATCTGAAGAAGTATAGATACATGTATATGTGTAAAAGAACCACATCTTACACACCTAGAACAAACAAAACATTTTAATCAAATTTGCTCTGATAAAAAATAAAAATTAAAAAAAGAACAAGAAAAAAAGGAGATTAAAAAAAGAACAAAAAGTAATGAGACATACACTTAAGGGGATTTTGCTGGCACATTGCATTCTAATTTACAACCAGAACACGACTTCCATTAAAGCTCTGTCATCACTAATAAAGCAGCTTTATAAGCAATGTTGAAGGTAGCTTAAAAGAATTCTCACTAATTATTGACAGTAACAAGAAAACAAACAAAAGTAAAAATCTCACGGCAAAAAGTATACATAGAGTAAGGGTAGTAGATCAAACATTTACTAAACTTCTATAAAGAATAAAAGACAACAGTAGTATTTTTTTTTAAAAGACAGGGCCCAAATAAATCAGAAATGAAAGAGATGATGTTACAAGAGCCACCACAGAAATACAAAGTATCCTAAGATACACACAGGGTAACTCAGAGCTCAGACTGGACAGAGCCCACTCTCCATTCCCCTGTACATGACTTACAGGAGCCTCAGGAACTGAGGAGGGGGTCCCTGAGGAGAGGCACAAGATAGAAGATGTTAGGCATTAACATGACTACATTCATCTTAAACGTACCTGAACTACATTCACACGAGATGATTTTGTCCTGTATGTACATCAGCACCTCTAGTCGGAACTGCAGATCTTTGGCTTCACCACCTCTATGACAGCATTAGCTTCACCTGCTGTGGACCGTCTCCTATAGGATTTCTAGAACCACAAAGCATCGAAGCTTCACAGGACCCAGAGTCTGTGCAACTCCACTCCGAGTCTCAGAGTCTCAACTGCACTCAGAGACTCAGAGTCTCAACAGACCCTCCATTCTTGGAGGACACACACAAAGTAGTGTGCACATCAGGACCCAGGGGAAGGAGCAGTCACCCTGTAGGTGAATGATCATACCTAGCTGCTAGTTTTAGAGGGTCTCCTGCAGAGGCGGGGTGTGGCTGCGGCTCACCATGGGGACAACGACACTGGCAGCAGAAGTTCTGGGAAATACTCCTTGGTGTGAACTCTCCCAGAGTCCACCATTAGCCCCACCAAGAACAAGGTAGGCTCCAGTGCTGGGTCGCCTCAGTCCAAACAACCAACAGGGAGGGAACCCAGCCCCATGCATCAGCAGACAAGTGGATTAAACTTTTTATTAAACTTTTATTTAATCCACAGACAAGCAGATTAAAGCTCTGCCCACCAGAGCAACACCCACCTCTACCCACCACCAGTCCCTCCCATAAGGAAGCTTGCACAAGCCTCTCAGATAGACTCAATCACTGGAGAGCAGACAGCAGAAGTAAGAAGAACTACAATTCTGCAGCCTGTGGACGGAAAACCACATTCACAGAAAGATAAAGAAAATGAAAAGGCAGAGGACTTTATACCAGATCAAGAAACAAGATAAATCCTCAGAAAAACAACGAAATGAGGTGGGGATAGGTAACCTTCCAGTAAAAGAATTCGGAATAATGATAGTGAAGATGATCCAAGACCTTAGAAAAATAATGGAGGCAAAGATCGAGAAGATGCAAGAAATGCTTAACAAAGACCTAGAAGAATTAAGGAACAAACACCTAGAAGAATTAAAGAACAAACAAACAGAGATGAACAATACAATAACTGAAATGAAAAATACACTAGAAGGAATCAGTAGCAGAATAACTGTGGCAGAAGAACGGATAAGTGACCTGGAAGACAGAAAGGTGGAAATCACTGCCATGGAACAGAATAAAGAAAAAGAATGAAAATAAATGAAGACATCCTAAGAGACTTCTGGGACAACATTAAATGCAACAACATTCGCATTATAGGGGTCCCAGATGGAGAACAGAGAGAGAAAGGACTCGAGAAAATATTTGAAGAGATTATAGTTGAAAACTTCCCTAGCATGGGAAAAGAAATAGCCGTTGAAGTCCACGAAGTGCAGAGAGTCCCAGGCAGGATAAACTAAAGGAGGAAAATGCCAAGACACACAGTAATCAAATTGAAAAAATTAAAGACAAAGAAAAATTATTGAAAGCAACAAGGGAAAAATGACAAATAACATACAATGGAACTCCCATAAGGTTAACAGCTGATTTCTCAGCAGAAAATCTACAAGCCAGAAGGGAGCGGCATGATAAATTTAACGTGATGAAAGGGAAGAACCTACCACCAAGAGTACTCCACCCAGCAAGTATCTCATTCAGATTTGATGGAGAAATCAAAAGCTTTACAGACAAGCAAAAGCTAAGAGAATTCAGCACCACAAAACCAGCTCTACAACAAATGCTAAAGGAACTTCTCTAAGTGGGAAACACAAGAGAAGAAAAGGACCCACCAAGACAAACCCATAACAATTAAGAAGATAATAATAGGAACATACATATCGATAATTACCTTAAACGTGAATGGATTAAATGCTCCAACCAAATGACACAGGCTCACTGAATGGATACAAAAACAAGACCCATATATATGCTGTCTACAAGAGACCCATTTCAGACCTAGGGACACATACAGACTGAAAGTGAGGGGATAGAAAAATATATTCCATGCAAATGAAAATCAAAAGAAAGCTGGAGTAGCAATACTCATATCAGATAAAATAGATTTTAAAATAAAGAATGTTACAAGAGACAAGGAAGGACACTACATAATGATCAAGGGATCAATCCAAGAAGATATAACAATTATAAATATATATGTACCCAACATAGGAACACCTCAATATATAAGGCAACTGCTAACAGCTATAAAAGAGGAAATCAACAGTAACACAATAATAACAAGGGACTTTAACACCTCACTTACATCATTGGAGATCATACAGACAGAAAATTAATAAGGAAACACAAGCTTTAAATGACACAATAGACCAGATAGATTTAATGGATATTTATAGGACATTCCATCCAAAAACAGCAGATTACACGTTCTTCTCAATGGCACACGGAACATTCTCCGGGATAGATCACATCTTGGGTCACAAAGCCTCAGTAAATTTAAGAAAACTGAAATCATATCAAGCAGCTGTTCCGACCACAATGCTATGAGATTAGAAATCAATTACAGGGAAAATAACGTAAAAAACACAAACACATGGAGGCTAAACAATACGTTTCTAAATAACCAAGAGATCACTGAAGAAATAAAAGAGGAAATCAAAAACTACCTAGAGACAAATGACAACAAAAACACGATGATCCAAAACCTATGGGATGCAGCAAAAACAGTTCTAAGAGGGAAGTTTATAGCAATAAAAGCCTACCTCAAGAAACCAGAAAAATCTCAAATAAACAATCTAACCTTACACCTAAAGGAACTAGAGAAAGAAGAACAAAACCCAAAGTTAATAGAAGGAAAGAAATCATAAAGATCAGAGCAGAAATAAATGAAATAAAAACAATAGCAAAGATCAATAAAACTAAAAGCTGGTTCTTTGAGAAGATAAACAAAAATGATAAACCTTTAGCCAGACTCAAGTAAAAGAGGGAGAGGACTCAAATCAATAAAATTAGAAATGAAAAAGGAGAAGTTGTAACAGACACCACAGAAATACAAAGCATCCTAAGAGACCTCTACAAGCAACTCTATGCCAATAAAATGGACAACCTGGAAGAAATGGACAAATTCTTAGAAAGGTATAACCTTCCAAGACTGAACCGGGAAGAAATAGAAAATATGAACAGACCAATCACAAGTAACGAAAATTGAAACTGTGATTAAAAATCTTCCAACAAACAAAAGTCCAGAACCAGATGGCATCAGAGGTGAATTCTATCAAACATTTAGACAAGAGCTAACACCCAATCTTCTCAAACTCTTCAGAAATTTTCAGGGGAAGGAACACTCCCAAACTCATTATATGAGGCCACCATCACCCTGATACCAAAACCAGACAAAGATACTACAGAAAAAGAAAATTAGAGACCAATATCACTGATTAATATAGATGTAAAAATCCTCAACAAAATACTAGGAAACAGAATTGAACAACACGTTAAAAGGATCATGCACCATGATCAGGTGGGGTTTATCCCAGGGATGCAAGAATTCTTCAATATACACAAATCAATCAATGTGATACACCATATTAACAAATTGTAGAATAAAAATATGATCATCCCAATAGATGTAGGAAAAGCTTTCGACAAAATTCAACACCCATTTATGATTAAAAGTCTCCAAAAAGTGGGCATAGAGGGAATCTACCTCAACATAATAAAGGCAGTATATGACAAACCCACAGCAAACATCATTCTCAATAGTGAAAAACTAAAAGCATTTCCTCTAAGATCAGGAACAAGACAAGGATGTCCACTCTCACCACTATTACTCAACATAGTTTTGGAAGTCCTAGACACAGTAATCAGAGAAGAAAAAGAAATAAAAGGAATACAAATTAGAAAAGAAGAAGTAAAATTGTCACTGTTTGCAAATGACACGATACTACACATAGTGAATCCTAAAGATGCCACCAGAAAACTACTAGAGCTAATCAATGAATTTGGTGAAGTTGCAGGATACAAAATTAATGCACAGAAATCTCTTGCATTCCTATACACTAACAATGAAAGATCAGAAAGAGAAATTAAGGAAACAATCCCATTCACCATTGCAACAAAAAGAATAAAATACGTAGGAATGAACCTACCTAAGGAGGTAAAAGACCTGTGTGCAGGAAACTATAAGACACTGCTGAAAGAAATAAAAGATGATATAAACAGATGGAGGTATAAACCATGTTCTTGCATTAGAAGAATCAATATTGTGAAAATGACTATAGTACCCAAAGCAAGCTACAGATTCAATGCAATCCCTATCAAATTACCAGTGGCTTTTTCTACAGAACTAGAACCAAAGAATCTTAAAATTTGTATGGAGACACAAAAGACCCCGAATAGCCAAAGCTGTCTTGAGGGAAATTAAAAGAGCTGGAGGAATCAGACTTCCTGACTTCAGACTATACTACAAAGCTACAGTAATCAAGACTATATGGTACTGGCACAAAAACAGAAACATAGATCAACTGAACAAGATAGAAAGCCCAGAGATAAACCTACGTACTTATGGCTAACTCATCTATGACAAAGGAGGCAAAGATATACAATGGAGAAAAGACAGTCTCTTCAGTAAGTGGTGCTGGGAAAACTGGACAACTACATGTAAAAGAATGAAATTAGAACACTCCATAACACCATACACAAAAATAAACTCAAAATGGATTAGAGATCTAAATGTTAGACCAGACACTATAAAACTCTTAGAGGAAAACATAGGCAGAACACTCTATGACATAAATCACAGCAAGAACCTTTTTGACCCACCTCCTAGAGAAGTGGAAATAAAAACAAAAATAAACAAATGGGACCTAATGAAACTTCAAAGCTTTTGCACAGCAAAGGAAAACATAAAAAAGACGAAAAGACAACCTTCAGAATGGGAGAAAATGTTTTCAAATGAAGCAAATGACAAAGGATTAATCTCCAAAATTTACAAGCAGCTCGTGTAGCTCAATATCACAAAAACAAACAACCCAATCCAAAAATGGGCAGAAGACCTAAATAGACATTTCTCCAAAGAAGATATACAGATTGCCAACAAACACATGAAAGGATGCTCAACATCACTAATCATTAGAGAAATGCAAATCAAAACTACATTGAGGTATCACCTCCCAGCAGTCAGAATGGCAATCATCAAAAAATCTACAAACAATAAATGCTGGAGAGGCATTTACTGGAGAAAAGGAAACGCTCTTGCACTGTTGCTGGGAATGTAAATTGGTATAGCCACTAGGGATAACAGTATAGAGGTTCCTTAAAAAACTAAAAATAGAAGTACCATATGACCCAGCAATCCAACTACTGGGCATTTACCCTGAGAAAACCATAATTCAAAAAGAGTTATATACAACAATGTTCATTGCAGCTCTACTTACAATAGCCAGGACATGGAAGCAACATAAGTGTCCATCGACAGATGAATGGATAAAGAAGATCTGGCACATATATATAATGGAATATTACTCAGCCATAAAAAGAAACAAAACTGAGTTATTTGTAGTGAGGTGGATGGACTTAGAGTCTGTCTTACACAGTGAAGTAAGTCAGAAAGAGAAAAATAAATACTGTATGCTAACAGAGATATATGGAATCTAAAGAAAAAAAAGTTTATGAAGAACCTAGGGACAGGACAGGATTAAGGACACAGACGTAGAGAAAGGACTTGAGGACACGGGGAGGGGGAAGGGTAAGCTGGGACGAAGTGAGAGAGTGCCATGGACATATATACATTACCAAATGTAACATCGATAGCTACTGGGAAGCAGCCACATAGCACAGGGAGATCAGCTCGGTGCTTTGTGACCACCTAAAGAGGTGGGATATGGAGGGTGGGAGGGAGATGCAAGAGGGAGGGGATATGGTGATATATGTATATGTATAATTGATTCACTTTGTTATACAGCAGAAACTAACACTCCATTGTAAAGCAATTATACTCTAATAAAGGTGGTAAAAGGAAAAAAAAAGAAAGAAAGCCCAGAGATAAACCTACACACCTATGGTCAACTAATCCATGACAAAGTAGGCAAGACAATACAGTGGAGAAAAGACAGTGTCTTCAATCAGTGGTGCTGGGGAAAATGGACAGCTACATGTAAAAGAATGAAATTAGAACACCATACACAAAAATAAATTCAAAATGAATTAGAGACCTTAATGTAAGACCAGACAGCATAAAACTCTTAGAGGAAAACATAGGAAGAATACTCTAACATAAATCATAGCAAGATCTTTTTTGGTCCACCTCCTAGAGTAATGCCATAAAAAAGAAAACTAAACAAATGGGACCTAATGAAACGTAAAAGCTTTTGCAAAGCAATGGAAACTACAAACAAGATGAAAAGACAACCCTCAGAATGGGAGAAAATATTTGCAAACGAATCAATGGACAAAGGAATAATCTCCAATATATATAAACAGCTCATGCAGCTCAATATTAAAAAAACAAACAACCCAATACAAAAATGGGCAGAAGATCTAAATCGACATTTCTTCCAATAAGACATAGAGATGGCCAAGACGCACATGAAAAGCTGCTCAACATCATTAATTATTAGAGAAATGCTAATCAAAACTAGAATGAGGTATCACCTCACACCAGTTAGAATGTGCATCATCAGAAAATCTACAAACAACAAATGCTGGAGAGGATGTGGAGAAAAGGAACCCTCTTCCACTATTGGTGGGAATGTAAATTGATACAGTCACTATGGATAACAGTATGGAGGTTCCTTAAAAAACTAAAAATAGAATTACCATATGATCCAGCAATCCCACTACTGGGCATATACCCAGACAAAACCATAAATCAAAAAGACACATTCACCACAATGTTCATTGCAGCACTATTTACAATAGCCAGGTAATGGAATCAACCTAAATGCCCACAGACAGACGAATGCATAAAGATGTGGTACATATATAAAATGGAATATTACTCACCCATAAAAAGGGATGAAATTGGGTCATTTGTAGAGACGTCGATGGATCTAGAGACTGTCATACAGAGTGAAGTAAGTCAGAAAGAGAAAAACAAATATTGTATATTAATGCATATATGTGGAACCTAGAAAAATGGTACAGATGAACCAGTTTGAAGGGCAGAAATAGACACAGATGTAGAAAACAAATGTATGGACACCAAGAGGGGAAAGCCATGGGGGGGTGGCAGTGGGAGGAGTTGGGAGATTGGGATTGACGTGTATACATTTATATGTATAAAATAGTAACCAGTAAGAACCTGCTGTATAAAAAATAAGTAAAATAAAATTTTAAAAAATTTTTTAAATGGAAAAAAGTTATTCCCTTCACATACATGTATTTATATGAATGAATTATTTCCATGCTTATATCTATAAGTACAAAAAAGAGGAATAAAATCTACCTTGAACCAAAAAAGAAAAAACAAAAGAACTCACCAATTATACAGAGGAAAACCCTATCAGGACACTTGCTCCAGTGGTAAACAATTCTGAAGTTGGTCAGAGGTGGGGAATCGTCTCCCATGCAGCCAGCAGCCCTGCACCCCGCAAGGAGCGTCCTCATTGCAAAGCTGGGGGACCATGCCGAGGCGTCTGTGAGTAAACGTGAGCTGAGCCCCAGGCCAGCTGCTGCTGAACTGTTCCCACCCTTCCCAGGTAAAACACCTGAATATGTACAAGGACTTGAAAGCCTAGAGGAAAGGGCTTGGAGTCACACCAGCCACAGCACGCAGGCTGAGTTTGTGCCTGCAGGCCAGCCAGGATGGTCCTGGCCCCGGGCGCTCTTCTGGAAGCTTTCCATTTCCCTGCCTGAGATACCCCTCCTGTCCAGGTCCCCACTGCTTTTTTCCTTCCTCACCTCTGCCCGGGGAGAAATTCCAGTGTAAGGTATGGGTGACACATCCTCTTCTTTAGCAGGTGGCAGCCCGGCAACTCCTGCAGAAATTCCAGCAGAGCCCACTCACACCGGTCCACCCACAAAGCCGTGGCCCCTCACTCCCATCCACCAGCCCAGCCCCGACACTGCTGACGGGGCAGAGAATATGGCGTCAGGCACAGCTGCAGGGGCTCTTGCTGTCTGGAGTGGTGTTTATATTGACCTCAAGCCAGGCACACCTGGGGAGGGCTGGCCTGCATGGCCAGGCTGCCCAGGTCAGCCAATCCTCACCCCTCAGGGGCTCACAGTTGCAGAAAATGGACCTTGCTGAACCAGCCACGTCCAAGGAAGAGGTGTGGGCTCCTGAGAGTCAGGATAGACAAGGGGCTGAAGCTGTGGCTTGTTTTCTAATCATTTTATCTGGCCCGTGAGTGGGAGACAACTTCAAGAAGACCCTCTCCTAATGAGAGGAACCCAGGAGTCATGGAGAGGAGGGGTGGTGGGTGGAGACAGAGGCCTGGTGCCCCAGCTGCAGTGGAAGTCTCTGGAAGACCAGGTGGAGGGAAGCCCCACAGAGTGACGCCCAGGGTCACAGACCTGTCAGAGCTGCTGTTTGTTAGCTCAGGTCCTGCTCTGAGGTGCTCTGTGTCAGCTCTGAGCGACAGGTGAGCTGGGGGTGCTCTGCATTGAGAGTTATGTGCACTGTTCCTGTGTGCCCAGCCCTGCCGGGGTACCTGCCAAGGGGAGCTCTGTATCCTGGGAGGGGCCTTACCACAAGAGCCCCATGGGCTGCTGGCGTCTGCCCAGGTGAGCTCCATATCCTGGGAGAGGCATGACCACGAGAGCCCCGTTGGCTGCTGGGGACCTGCCCAGATTAGCTCCATATCCTGGGAGGGGCCTGACCACGAGAGCCCCATGGGCTGCAGGGGGATGGGGGGATCCTGCCCAGGTGAGCTCCATATCCTGGGATTGGCCTGACCATGAGAGCCCCGTGGGCTGCTGGGGACCTGGTAAAGGATGTCAGGACAGTCAGTGAAGCCACCCAGGATATACATCCAGTAGTTCCTAATCCCTACATCATGCTGGTCATTCTACCATCCACCAGGACATGGTATTCTGTATTAGACTTCAATTATACCTCCTTCTGTATTCCATTAGTCCCAGAGTCACAAGAAATTTTGGCTTGTGGGTGGCAGGACTCAACATACAACAAAAACAATACTGCTGGGCCGTCCTGCCCCAAGGGTTCAAAAATTCCCACACCATCTTTGGGGAAACATTAGGTAAACACCTAAAAGTTCTACCTCTGGAAAAGGGACCCCTCCTTCAATATGCAGACGACGTTCTGATTGCCAGCCCTACTAAGGAGGCATCTGAACTACCAAGCCGATAAAGGATAGAAATTGTCCAAGAAAAAGCTCAAATATCACAGACTAAGGAGACCTGCCTGGGCTTCATTCTCACAGAAGGTCGGAGAAGTCCATCCCGGGAAAGGGAAGAAACCATTTGCAGCCTTACCCCTTTCTAAAACTTGAAGACAGCTTAGGGGTTCCTGGGGAAGCCGGGGATTGCTGCATCTGGATCCCTAACTACAGCCTAAAAGCTGGGCCTCTATATGAAACACTGAAAGGAAAAGATGATGATACTTTTGAATAGAATCCAGAAGTGGCCTTTCAAGAATGGAAAGAGCAGTCAGTTCAGACCCTTGCCCTGGAACTCCCTAATTTAGCTAAACCCTTTGACCTTTACATTCCTGGTGAAAGGTGAATCGCCATTGAAGTATTAGTGCAAAAACTGGGACCACTTGAAATGGAACGCAAGAATGCCCTCCAGGTAGGATAAACTACGGTCACCAATGGCTTGGCCCACCACCCCATCCGACCAGGGTACTGGGGGTATCTAAGAACCTGGAAATCAGCAGCCCACAAGGCCAGCTCCCTCCTAAGGGAAAAGGACCCCACGTGGTGATCCTAACCACCCACCATGCCCTGAAGTTGCAGGGTTCGCTCCGTGGGCACACTGACCTCGAGTGAGGAGGTCCTCCAACTCCAACCTCCAGAGAGACAACCGGGGGCAACGGGCCCCCATGACGACTCGTGTGACCATCACTTGACCTGGAGCTTCTCTCAGAAAACAACAAGAGTGTGCCCCAAAAGAGCAGACTACTGTTTGCAGGACTTACGGCACCCAGAGGGGAGCTAATAAACTTGGCGGGGGAACAGTATATCACACTGTCACCATAGAAAAGCCTACAGACACTGTGATGATGGTGGCCAATAAGACCGGCTGGACTCCTGGCTACTTCAAAAGGCCGTTGACTCAGTGGCCGTCATGGTCCTGGATCACCACCGGGCCTGGACTGTCTGGGAGTTGAGCGGGCAGGGCTCTGACACCTGGTGCTGTTTCTACGTTAATTCAGGGGCCTAATTGAAGAAAGCGCAGACTACTGGTTAGAGCATCTAGGCTGGCAGAAACCATCAGCCTAAGGTGGCCGAACAAATGTGGGGCTGGGTGAAACCGGCCCCCACAGCGTCTCTGCGCGTCTCTTTCCTGGACCCTTAAAGGTCATTAGAATCTATAATACTTCCAATGCTGGCGCTCCGGTGGACGAGCAGTGAGGCAGGAGGCCTGGGGACAATCAACCTCACCTGGAGGCTGCTGGGGAGAAGTTCTGCCCCTCCCCCCCGGGTATGAGGACTCCCAACTCAGCACTCAGCAGTTACAGAAGAGGGGTCTGCACCCTCAGCGCCCCAAGAATGAGGAACGGGACAAAAGGCAGAGGAGGGGTTTGTCACTGCCAAAGCCCATGAAAAACTCCTGGGAGATAAAAATAGAATCTGGGCAATAAAATAAAGTCTAACCTTTTTTTCCTTTGTGCTTTGTCTAATTTCACTTGCTCCTAGGTTTCCACATGCAGAGGTCCCACAGCCGGCACTTCAGACCCGATTTCCTAATGCAGAATGGCTGGGTCGACACCTCAGCTCACGGTGCCCCATGCAGACTCCGTGACATAGAGCCTGAGCTGCAGCCAACCCGGCCCTCGAGAGCTCCGCCCCCTCCCTCCCGCTGAGGCTGCCAGGGATCCCTACACAGCAGCCCGGCCCACAGCCCGCGGGGTAGCGCATGCTCTCTTCTCTCCACTCTCTGATCAAAATATAAAATTTCCCTTGCTTCTGAACCAAACTCAGTCTCGATCTGTTGGCTCCAATGACACTGGGCGGGGGGACACTTGTTGGGGTCCACTCTGGAGGATCAGTAACAGAAACTGAGAACACTGTAACTTCAATGAAAGATGTGTGAGCCAAACTGTAATTAACATAGAACAGTGTATAAGACTTGGGTAAAATAAGATGTTTCTAACACTTCCATTGGCTATTTCCATCACTTTATTATAAGCAAGTTCAGTGAAAAGGTTGGTCTTATTTGTCAGGTCAATATTAGAGAAACGAAGTGATTTCTTTCCAAGGATGTACATCTAATAATCTTGGCTGAAGCTTCAATCTTGTTTTAAATGCTTTTCCATTGAAAAGCATACCTCTCGGGCTTCCCTGGTGGCGCAGTGGTTGAGAGTCCGCCTGCCGATGCAGGGGACACGGCTTCGTGCCCCGGTCCGGGAAGATCCCACATGCTGCGGAGCGGTTGGGCCCGTGGGCCATGGCCGCTGAGCCTGCGCGTCCGGCGCCTGTGCTCCGCAATGGGAGAGGCCACAACAGTGAGAGGCCCGTGTACCGCAAAAAAAAAAAAAAAAGAAAGAAAATGATACCTCTCAAGAGTAAGACACGGAGATCACCTTCCTCCCCACAGATACACCAGAAATACATCTACGAGTGGAACAACTCCTACAGAGCACCTACTGAACGCTGGCAGAAGACCTCAGACCTCCCAAAAGGCAAGGAACCCCCCACATACCTGGTTGGGGCAAAAGAAAAAAATAAACAGAGACAAAAGGATAGGGATGGGTCTTGCACCAGCGGGAGGGTGCTGTGAAGGAGGAAAAGTGTCCACACATTGGAAGCCCCTTCGCGGGCGGAGACTGTGAGTGGCAGAGTGGGGGAGCTTTGGGGCAGCAGAGGAGAGCACAGCAACAGGGGTGCAGAGGGCAAAGTGGAGAGATTCCAGCGCAGAGGATCGGGGCCGACCGGCACTCACCAGCCGAGAGGCTTGTCTGCTCGCCCGCCGGGGCGGGCGGGGCTGGGAGCTGAGGCTCCGGCTTCAGTCGGAGTGTGGGAGAAGACTGGGGTTGGCAGCGTGAACACAGCCTGCAGGGCGTTAGTGCACCGCGGCTAGCCGGGAGGGAGTGCGGGGAAAAGTCTGGACCTGCCGAAGAGGCAAGAGACTTTTTCTTCCCTCTTTGTTTCCTGGTGCGCGAGGAGAGGGGATTAAGAACCCTGCTTAAGGGAGCTCCAGAGACGGGCGCGAGCCGCGGCTAAAAGTGCGGACCCCAGAGACAGACATGAGACCCTAAGGCCGCTGCTGCCACCACCAAGAAGCCTGTGTGCGAACACAGGTCACTATCCACACCCCCCTTCCAGGGAGCGTGTGCAGCCCGCCACTGCCAGGGTCCTGGGATCCAGGGACAACTCCCCCAGGAGAACACACGGCGTGCCTCAGGCTGGCAACGTCATGCCGGCCTCTGCCGCCGCAGGCCCGCCCCGCACTCCATGACCCTCCCTACCCCCCCGGCCTGAGTAAGCCAAAGCCTCCGAATCAGCGGCTCATTTAACCCCGTCCTGTCTGAGTGAAGAACAGACACCCTCCAGCGACCTACACGCACAGGCGGGGCCAAATCCAAAGCTGAGCCCCTGGGAGCTGTGAGAACAAAGAAGAGAAAGGGAAATCTCTCCCAGCAGCCTCAGAAGCAGCGAATTAAAGCTCCACAATCACCATGATGTACACTGCATCTGTGGAATACATGAATAGACAACGAATCATCCCAAATTAAGGAGCCGTGTGGATGAAAGGCTCTTGGTGCTGCAGCCAGGAGTTAGTGCTGTGCCTCTGAGGTGGGAGAGCCAACTTCAGGACACTGGTCCACAAGAGGCCTCCCAGCTGCACATAATATCAAACGGCGAAAATCTCCCAGAGATCTCCATCTCAACACCAGCACCCAGCTTCACTCAACGACCAGCAAGCTACCAAGCTGGACATCCTATGCCAAACAACTAGCAAGACAGGAACACAACCCCACCCATTACCAGAGAGGCTGCCCAAAATCATAATAAGTCTACAGACACCCCAAAACACACCACCAGACGTGGGCCTGCCCACCAGGAAGACAAGATCCAGCCTCATCCACCAGAACACAGGCACTAGTCCCCTCCACCAGGAAGCCTACACAACCCACTGAACCAAACTTAGCCACTGGGGACAGACACCAAAAAACAACAGGAACTACGAACCTTCAGCCTGCAAAAATGAGACCCCAAACACAGTAAGATAAGCAAAATGAAAAGACAGAAAAACACACAGCAGATGAAGGAGCAAGATAAAAACCCACCAGACCTAACAAATGAAGAGGAAATAGGCAGTCTACCTGAAAAAGAATTCAGAATAATGATAGTAAAGACGATCCAAAATCTTGGAACTAGAATAGAGAAAATGCAAGAAGCAGTTAACAAGGACCTAGAAGAGCTAAAGATGAAACAAACAATGATGAACAACACAATAAATGAAATTAAAAATACTCTAGATGGGCTCAATAGCAGAATAACTGAGGCAGAAGAATGGATAAGTGACCTGGAAGATAAAAAATGGACATAACTACTGCAGAGCAGAATAAAGAAAAAAGAATGAAAAGAACTGAGGACAGTCTCAGAGACCTCTGGGACAACATTAAACACACCAACATTCGAATTATAGGGGTTCCAGAAGAAGAAGAGAAAAAGAAAGGGACTGAGAAAATATTTGAAGAGATTATAGTTGAAAATTTCCCTAATATGGGAAAGGAAATAGTTAATCAAATCCAGGAAGCACAGAAAGTCCCATAGAGGATAAATCCAAGGAGAAATACGCCAAGACACATATTAATCAAACCGTCAAAAATTAAATACAAAGAAAGCATATTAAAAGCAGCAAGGGAGGGGGCTTCCCTGGTGGCGCAGTGGTTGGGAGTCCGCCTGCCGATGCAGGGGACCCGGGTTCGTGCCCCGGTCTGGGAAGATCCCACATGCCCGGAGCGGCTGGGCCTGTGAGCCATGGCCGCTGAGTCTGCGTGTCCGGAGCCTGTGCTCCGCAGCGGGAGAGGCCACAACAGTGAGAGGCCTGCATACCGCAAAAAAAAAAAAAAAAAAAAAAAAAAAAAAGCAGCAAGGGAAAAACAATAAATAACACACAAGGGAATCCCCATAAGGTTAACAGCTAATCTTTCGGCAGAACCTCTGCAAACCAGAAGGGAGTGGCAAGACATATTGAAAGTGTTGAAGGAGAAAAACCTGCAACCAAGATTACTCTACCCAGCAAGGATCTCATTCAGATTTGATGGAGAAAATAAAACCTTTACAGACAAGCAAAAGCTGAGAGAGTTCAGCACCACCAAACCAGCTCAACAACAACTGCTAAAGGAACTTCTCTAGGCAAGAAACACAAAAGAAGGAAAAGACCTACAATAGCGAAGCCAAAACAATTAAGAAAATGGGAATAGGAACACACATATCGATAATTACCTTAAATGTAAATAGACTAAATGCTCCCACCAAAAGACACAGATTGGCTGAATGGATACAAAAACAAGACGCATATATTTGCTGTCTACAGGAGACCCACTTCAGACCTAGAGACACATACAGACTGAAAGTAAGGGGGTGGGAAAAGGTATTTCATGCAAATGGAAACCAAAAGAAAGCTGGAGTAGCAATTCTCATATCAGACAAAATAGACTTTAAAATGAAGACTATTAGAAGAGACAAAGAAGGACACTACATAATGATCAAGGGATCGATCCAAGAAGAAGATATAACAATTGTAAATATTTATGCACCCAACATAGGAGCACCCCAATACATAAGGCAAATACTAACAGCCATAAAAGGGGAAATCGACAGTAACACATTCATAGTAGGGGACTTTAACACCCCACTTTCACCAATGGACAGATCATCCAAAATGAAAATAAATAATGAAACACAAGCTTTAAATGATACATTAAACAAGATGGACTTAATTGATATTTATAGGACATTCCATCCAAAAACAACAGAATACACATTTTTCTCAAGTGCTCATGGAACATTCTCCAGGATAGATCATATCTTGGGTCACGAATCAAGCCTTGGTAAATTTAAGAAAATTGAAATTGTATCAAGTATCTTTTCTGACCACAACGCTATGAGACTAGATATCAATTACAGGAAAAGATCTGTAAAAAATACAAACACATGGAGGCTAAACAATACACTACTTAATAACGAAGTGATCACTGAAGAAATCAAAGAGGAAATCAAAAAATACCTAGAAACAAATGACAATGGAGACACGACGACTCAAAATCTATGGGATGCAGCAAAAGCAGTTCTAAGAGGGAAGTTTATAGCAATACAATCCTACCTTAAGAATCAGTAAACATCTTGAATAAACAACCTAACCTTGCACCTAAAGCAATTAGAGAAAGAAGAACAAAAAAGAACCAAAGTTAACAGAAGGAAAATCATAAAGATCAGATCAGAAATAAATCAAAAAGAAATGAAGGAAATGATAGCAAAGATCAATAAAACTAAAAGCTGGTTCTTTGAGAAGGTAAACAAAATTGATAAACCATTAGCCAGACTCATCAAGAAAAAAAGGGAGAAGACTCAAATCAATAGAATTAGAAATGAAAGAGGAGAAGTAACAACTGACACTGCAGAAATACAAAAGATCATGAGAGATTACTACAAGCAACTCTATGCCAATAAAATGGACAACCTGGAAGAAATGGACAAATTCTTAGAAAGGCACAACCTGCCAAGACTGAATCAGGAAGAAATAGAAAATATGAACAGACCAATCACAAGCACTGAAATTGAAACTGTGATTAAAAATCTTCCAACAAACAAAAGCCCAGGACCAGATGGCTTCACAGGCGAATTCTATCAAACATTTAGAGGAGAGCTAACAACTATCCTTCTCAAACTCTTCCAAAATATATCAGAGGGAGGAACACTCCCAAACTCATCCTACGAGGCCCCCATCACCCTGATACCAAAACCAGACAAGGATGTCACAAAGAAAGAAAACTACAGGCCAATATCACTGATGAACATAGATGCAAAAATCCTCAACAAAATACTAGCAAACAGAATCCAACAGCACATTAAAAGGATCATACACCATGATCAAGTGGGGTTTATTCCAGGAATGCAAGGATTCTTCAATATACGCAAATCAATCAATGTGATACACCATATTAACAAATTGAAGGAGAAAAACCATATGGTCATCTCAATAGATGCAGAGAAAGCTTTCGACAAAATTCAACACCCATTTATGATAAAAACCCTCCAGAAAGTACGCATAGAGGGACCTTTCCTCAACACAATAAAGGCCATATATGACAAACCCACAGCCAACATCATCCTCAATGGTGAAAAACTGAAAGCATTTCCACTAAGATCAGGAACAAGACAAGGTTGCCCACTCTCACCACTCTTATTCAACATAGTTTTGGAAGTTTTAGCCACAGCAATCAGAGAAGAAAAGGAATCCAAATCGGAAAAGAAGTAAAGCTGTCACTCTTTGCAGATGACATGATACTATACATAGAGAATCCTAAAGATGCTACCAGAAAACTACTAGAGCTAATCAATGAATTTGGTAAAGTAGCAGGATACAAAATTAATGCACAAAAATCTCTGGCATTCCTATACACTAATGATGAAAAATCTGAAAGTGAATTCAAGAAAACACTCCCATTTACCACTGCAACAAAAAGAATAAAACATCTAGGAATAAACCTACCTAAGGAGACAAAAGACCTGTATGCAGAAAATTATAAGACACTGATGAAAGAAATTAAAGATGATACAAACAGATGGAGAGATATACCATGTTCTTGGATGGGAAGAATCAACATTGTGAAAATGACTCTACTACCCAAAGCAATCTACAGATTCAATGCAATCCCTATCAAACTACCACTGACATTTTTCACAGAACTAGAGCCAAAAAAGTCACAATTTGTATGGAAACACAAAAGACCCCGAATAGCCAAAGCAATCTTGAGAACGAAAAACGGAGCTGAAGGAATCAGGCTTCCTGACTTCAGACTATACTACAAAGCTACAGTAATCAAGACAGTATGGTACTGGCACAAAAACAGAAATATAGATCAATGGAACAGGATAGGAAGCCCAGAGATAAACCCATGCACATATGATCACCTTATCTTTGATAAAGGAGGCAGGAATGTACAGTGGAGAAAGGACAGCCTCTTCAATAAATGGTGCTGGGAAAACTGGACAGCTACATGTAAAAGTATGAGATTAGATCACTCCTTAACACCATACACAAAAATAAGCTCAAAATGAATTAAAGACCTAAATGTAAGGCCAGAAACTATCAAACTCTTAGAGGAAAACATAGGCAGGACACTCTATGACATAAATAACAGTAAGGTCCTTTTTGACCCACCTCCTAGAGAAATGGAAATAAAAACAAAAATAAACAAATGGGACCTAATGAAACTTCAAAGCTTTTGCGCAGCAAAGGAAACCATAAAGAAGACCAAAAGATAACCCTCAGAATGGGAGAAAATATTTGCAAATGAAGCAACTGACAAAGGATTAATCTCCAAAATTTATAAGCAGCTCATGCAGCTTAATAACAAAAAACAAACAACCCAATCCAAAAATGAGCAGAGGACCTAAATACACATTTCTCCAAAGAAGATATACAGACTGCCAACAAACACATGAAAGAATGCTCAACATCACTAATCATTAGAGAAATGCAAATCAAAACTACAATGAGATATCATCTCACACCAGTCAGAATGGCCATCATCAAAAAATCTAGAAACAGGGGCTTCCCTGGTGGCGCAGTGGTTGAGAGTCTGCCTGCTGATGCAGGGGACAGGGGTTCGTGCCCCGGTCCAGGAAGATCCCACATGCTGCAGAGCAGCTGGGCCCTGAGCCATGGCCAAAGAGCCTGCGCGTCCGGATCCTGTGCTCCGCGACAGGAGAGGCCACAGCGGTGAAAGGCCTGTGTACCGCAAAAAAAAAAAAAAAAAATCTAGAAATAATAAATGCTGGAGAGGGCGTGGAGAAAAGGGAACCCTCTTACACTGTTGGTGGGAATGTAAATTGATACAGCCACTGTGGAGAACAGTATGGGAGTTCCTTAAAAAACTACAAATAGAACTACCATATGACCCAGCAATCCCACTACTGGGCATATACCCTGAGAAAACCATAATTCAAAAAGAGTTGGGCTTCCCTGGCGGCGCGGTGGGTGGGAGTCCGCCTGCCGATGCAGGGGACACGGGTTCGTGCCCCGGTCCGGGAAGATCCCACGTGCCGCGGAGCGGCTGGGCCCGTGAGCCATGGCTGCTGAGCCTGCGCGTCCGGAGCCTGTGCTCTGCAACGGGAGAGGCCGCAGCAGTGAGAGGCCCGCGTACCGCAAAAAAAAAAAAAAAAAAAAAAAAGAGTTATGTACCAAAATGTTCATTGCAGCTCTATTTACAATAGCCCAGAGATGGAAACAACCTGAGTGTCCATCATCGGATGAATGGATAAAGAAGATGTGGCACATATATACAATGGAATATTACTCGGCCATAAAAAGAAATGAAATTGAGCTATTTGTAATGAGGTGGATAGACCTAGAGTCTGTCATACAGAGTGAAGTAAGTCAGAAAGAGAGAGACAAATACCGTATGCTAACACATATATATGGAATTTAAGAAAAGAAAATGTCATGAATAACGTAGGGGTGAAACAGGAATAAAGACACAGACTTACTAGAGAATGGACTTGAGGCTATGGGGAGGGGGAAGGGTAAATTGTGACAAAGTGAGAGAGAGGCATAGACATATATACACTACCAAACGTAAGGTAGATAGCTAGTGGGAAGCAGCCACATAGCACAGGGAGATCAGCTCGGTGCTTTGTGACCGCCTGGAGGGGTGGGATAGGGAGGGTGGGAGGGAGGGAGACGCAAGAGGGAAGAGATATGGGAACATATGTATATATATATAACTGATTCATTTTGTTGTGAAACTGAAACTAACATACCATTGTAAAGCAATTATACTCCAATAAAGATGTTGAAATGAAAAAAGACAAAAAAATAATAATAAAGAAGTCCACAAAAAAAAAAAAAAGAAAATGATACCTCTCTTTCAGCTCCCCCATTTCTGAAAAGTATAAAATCTTATAATTTATTATTACCAAAGGGGAAAGGTGGGAGGAGGGATAAATTAACAGTTTAGGATTAACACATACACACTGCGATGTATAAAATAGATCATCAACAAGGAACTACTGTATAGCACAGGGAACTACACTCAATATTTTGTAATAACCTATAAGGGGAAATAATCTGAAAAAGAATAGGTATTTTTATTGACATCATCTATCAATGACAGTTAAAATGTAACCTAAGGGAAGCCGACGGTGAGTGCTTCTGACCCTGAAGACTTCAATCATCTAAAGTTTGGCCTCTGCCTACTTCCCAAGGCCCTTAATGAACATACGTGTAGCCGTAGCTTAAAAAATTCCCCAGTTTGGGGTTCGGGGAGACACTGATTTGGAAGAATCCCTGGTGTTCTCCTTACATGCACGGGACCCTTCCTACTGCCAAAACATGCCTGTCACACCCAGAGGATGGTACACCGTTTGATCGGGAACAGTGTGGAAAAGGCATCTCATCTCCTGGTGCTCGGGTTCACCCCTCCAGCGTCTTTCCTAACAATCTCCCCACATGGGGATGTCAGCACCATCAACATCCTGTTGCACACAGTTTGGAATTTGTCCAGAGGATGAAGCAGAAAGATGAAAAACAATGAGAGACAAGTCCTAGGTGTTCAGACCGGCACATGTCACTCTAATTTCCAATCAGGAAGACGAATTGGCCAAAGGCTAGGATTGCCCATGGAAACAGAATACGGCTTGAGGAAATCCCACTGTTTTGTGGCCAGTTCCCATAAACACAAGTTGAAAAATGGAACTCAGGGGCACTAAAATTCACGAAACTGCAGAGTTGAAAATATCTATCACTGAAAAATGTCTTGAGGAAAGTCACAGAAAAGGACTTGTGAGCAAGGGAGAATGGCAGGAAAGGGATTTGAAGAGGTAGAAAGGACTCGCCATTAAGCACAAGAAAAGGGGGTAAACATTGCCAATGATGCAGTTGGCCAAAAAGGGTGTATGCGTTTTTTCTGAATATATTTAAGAAAAGGGCATACACCCTTTTTAGCCAACCAAACAGGTGGACACTGGAAATCAATACTACAAAAGGTATCACTTTGCATCAGTCAGAAGACCCATCCTCATAAAGTGTAAACACCAGAAATGCAGGACAGGGCGAGGAGAAAAGGGAGCCCTGTGAGGCTAATAGTGGAAATGTAAATTGCCAACAGCCACTCTGGAGGAGTGTATCGTGTTTACTAAAGCATCTAAAAAGTGAGCTACAGCACATAGGGCACTTGCACTCATGGGCGTATATCTTGGGAAAAACAAAAATCGACAGGACACAGGCACCCCAATGTTTACCACCTCTCTGTTTAAAAGAGCCTCGACTTGGATATAACCTAAATGTCCCTGGAAGAAAAAAAATGGATAAAAGAGATGTGGAATTTATGTAGAGTGGAATATTACTCAGCCCAGAAATCAATGAAATAAGGCCAGTTGCAACAACTCCAGAGGAGTTACGTACGATCATTCTAAGTGACATAATTCAAAAAGAAAAAGACAGATATCATAAGATATCACTTAAAGGTGGAATCAAAAATGGCTACACATGAAATAAATTACAAAACAGAAACATAGTCAAATATGTAGAAAACACACATAAGGCTTCTAAAGGGGAAAGGTGGGGAGGGATGAGGCATTATCCAGGAGGTTGAAATTAGCAAAGATACTGTTCCAAATACCAAATTGATAATCGACAAGGCCTACACGGTACCTCAAAGAACTGCATTCAGCACACTCAAGTCACCAGAAAAGAATATATCCAACTGGTAAGAATCTGAAAAAGAATTTATTGATGTTTCTCTGTACGTGAATCAAGTGGATGTACAGCAGCAAGAAACAACTGTAACCAATATAATAATAAATTAAAAAAATAAAAGACAGTGAGACAGAGAAAAATTCTTACAACTTTTGCTCAGGGGCTGTGATGCAACATGGATTGAACACATCTAGACCCACAGCAGGATGAGACATAAGGCTGGAAACTGTTCGCGCTAAAAGAATTAGTGAGGTTGGGTGAGGAAATGCAGACTCTTTAAAGTAATACTGCCTGGTACCCATTCCATGGGTCCCAAATCTGCAGGTTCAAGGGAATCTTCCTACAGCTAAAACATGCATGGGAAACCCAGAGGATGGTACACCGTGTGATCAGGAAAGGTGTCTAAAATATACCTCATTTTTCATCTCCTGGTGCTCGGATTCGCCATTCCAGCCACTTTACTAACAATCTCCCCACTTGGAGAATCAGCGCCTTTAACCTCCTGTTTCACACAGTTTGCAATTTGTGCGGAGGATGAACGGGAAAAGGGGGGACCAATGAGAGACTAGCTGTAGGGGTTTGCACGGGCACATGTCACTCTAATTTCCCATCAGGAAGAAAAATTAACCAAAGACTCAGCCTGCCGCCCCGGAACCAGAATAGGGCCTGAAGCAATCCTGCGGTTTTGCAGCCAGCTCACAAAAAAGCGAGTTGAAGAAAGGACCTCGGGGGCACTGCAATTCACAAACCTGCAGAATTAGAAAGGACAACTATCGTCCAAAAATATATTGAGGTAAGGCTGCGAAGAGGACTTGAAAGCGGGGCAGAATTGCAGGAAACCGATTTCAGGAGGTAGATTGGAATTGCATTTAAAGCATATGAAAAGAGGCAGAACGTCGACAATGATGCACTTGGCCAAAAAGGGCGTATGCGGTTTTTTCCTGAATATATTCAGGAAAAAACCGCATACGCCCTTTTTGGCCAAGCAAGCAAGCAGGCAATGCAAATCCGCACAACAAAGAAGTCTCACTTCCCACCGGTCAAAAGGGCCATCCTGAAAAAGTGTAAAATCCAGAAAGGCAGGACCGGCCATGGAGAACAGGGAGCCTTGTTACGCTGATGGGCAGGGTGTAAATTGCCGAAAGCCACTCTGGAGAAGTGTATGGTGTTTCCTAAAACATCTAAAAAAACAGAGCTACAGAGCATAAGGCACTTCCACTCACGGGCGTGTATTTGGGAAGACTAAAAATCAACAAGACACAGGCACCCCAAAGTTTAGGGCTGCTCTGTTTACAAGAACCTCGACTTCGGTACACCTTAAGTATCCCAGGAAAGGGAACAATAGATAAAGAAGTTGTGGTACTTACGTACAATGGAATATCACTCAGCCATGAAATCAATGTCATAAGGCTAGTAGCAGCATAATGAGTGGATTTAGGTATGATGATTTAGGTATGAAATAAGTCACACAGAAAAAGAAACTTATCATAAGATATCACTTATAGAGGGAATGTAAACATCGCTACACATGAACTGAATTTCAAAACAGAACAGAGTCACACATTTAGAAAACACACTTATGCCTGCTTAAGGGGAAATGTGAGGTGGGGTGATGCATAAAACAAGAGGTTAGGGCATCCGTGGTGGTGCAGTGGTTGACAGTCCGCCTGCAGAGACAGGGGACGCGGGTTCATGCCTGGTCTGGGAAGATCCCACATGCTGCAGAGTGGCTAGGCCCGTGAGCCATGGCCGCTAAGCCTGCATGTCCACGGCCTGTGCTCAGCAAGGGGAGAGGCCACAACAGTGAGAGGCCCACGTACCGCAAAAGAAAAAAAAACAAGAGTTTGAAATTAACACAGATACCTTTCTATAAACCAAATATGTAATAGACAAGACCTACTCCTTGCTCAATGAACTGGACTCAACACCCCCTATTCACCGCAGAAGAATATATCTGACTACTAAGAATCTTAAAACCTATGTATTGATATGTCGCTGTAGGTGAATCAAGTGTGTGTAGAGCGGCATAAACACAGCAGTGAAAATCAGCTAAACCCTATTGTAAAAATAAATTTCAAACACAAAGACAGTGAAAGAGAGAGAAATTCTTACAAAATTCGTTCAGGGGCTGTGATGCAACCCAGACTGACCACATCAACACCCACAACTGGATGAGACATAAGGCTGGACACTCTTGGGGCTGAGAGGATTGGTGAGGTTGGGTGAGCAAAGACAGACCCTTTAAAGTAATTCTGCGTGCTACCCATTCCATGGGTCCCAACTCTCCACGTTCAAGGGAATCTTCCTACAGCTAAAAGATGCATGGGAAACCCAGAGGATGGTACACCGTGTGATCGGGAAAGGTTTCTAAAACACACCTCATTTTTTCTTTCCTGGTGCTCGGGTTCGCCATTCCAGCTGCTTTACTAACAATCCCCCCACTTGGAGAATCAGCACCTTTAACCTCCTGTTTCGTACAGCTTGCAATTTGTACAGAGGATGAATGGGAAGAGGGGGAACCAACGAGACACTAGCTGTAGGTGTTTGGGCAGGCACATGTCACTCTAATTTCCCATCGGGAAGAAGAATTAACCAAAGGCTTAGCCTGCCCCCCAGAACCAGAATAGGGCCTGAAGCAATCCTGCGGTTTTGTGGCCAGCTCACAAAGAAAGCGAGTTGAAAAATGGAGCTCAGGGGCACTGCAATTCACAAAGCTGCAGGGTTATAAATGATAACTATCCTCCAAAAATATATTGAGATAAGGCAACGAAGAGGATTTGAAAGCAAGGCAGAATTTCAGGAAACAGTTTTCAAGAGGTAGATTGGACTCACCTTTAAAGTACATGAAAAGCGGCAGAACTTCGACAATGATGCAGTTGGCCAGAAAGGGCGTATGCGTTTTTCCTGAATATATTTAGGAAAAAACGCATACGCCCTGGCCAACCAAACAAGCGGGCAATGCAAATCAGCACTACAAAGAAGTCTCACTTCGCATTCATCAAAAGGGCCAACCTGGAAAAGTGTAAAAACCAGAAACACAGGACAAGCCATGGAGAAAAGGGAGCTGCATTACGATGATGGAGGGGGCGTGTAAATAGCCAACGGCCACTCTGGAGAAGTGTATGGTTTTTCCTAAAACATCTAAAAAACAGAGCTACAGAGCATACAGCACTTCCACTCTTGGGCATATATCTAGGGAAAACCAAAAATCAACAGGTCACAGGCACCCCTACGTTTAGTGCTGCTCTGTTTAGAAATGCCTCGACTTGAGTACATCTTACATGTCCTTGGAAGGAAAAAATGGATAAAGAAGATGTGGTACTTATATACAACAGAATATTACTCAGCAATTAAATCAATGAAATAAGGCCAGTTGCATCAACTCGTGGAGACTGGGGTACGATCATTCTAAGTGACGTAAGTCAGACATAAAAAGAGACTTATCATAAGGTATCACTTATAGATGTTATCTAAAAATGGCTGCACATTAACTCAATTACAAAACAGAAACAGAGTTACACATTTAGAAAACACACTTATGGCTACTAAAGGAGAAAGTTGGGGTGGGGTGATGCATAAACCAGGAGATTGAAATTAGCATAGATGCGGTTCCAGAAACAAAATAGGTAGTCGACAGGACCTACTGTATTGGTCAAAGAGCTGGACTCAGCACACTGTTGTCACCGGAAAAGGATATATTAGACTGGTAAGAATCTGTAAAAGAATTTATTGATGTCTCTCTTTAAGTGAATCAAGTGGATAGATGTAGAGCAGGAAGAAACACAGTATTGAAAATCAGCTATACCCCATTATAAAATTGTTGTGGATTTAGTGTCAGACATTCATTTGGGGGAGATTCTCAGTCATTTTCAAAAAAATATTTTCTGTTCTTTGTTATCTTTATTCTCCTCCTGCTATACCCATTATGTATAGGTCACAGCATTTTCATTGTTCCACAATTATTGATTACTCTGTTATGTTGATTTCTTTCCTGCCCATTTTCTCTTTTCTTTTGAGATTTAAAGGTTTCTCTTGATATGTCACAGATATTTCTCCTCAGCCAGCTCTTTTACTGCTAAAACAAAATATGAGAGACTTGGTATTTTATAAACAACAGAATATTTTTGTTTTCTCGTAATTGCTGAGGCTGAAAAGTTCAAGAACAAGTTACCAGGGGCTTCCATGGTGGTGCAGTGATTAAGAATCTGCCTACCAATAAAGGAGACATGGGTTCAAGCCCTGGTCCGGGAAGATCCCACATGCCATGGAACAACTAAGCCCGTGCACCACAAATACTGAGCCTGTGCTCTAGAGCCCACAGGCCACAACTACTGAGCCCATGTGCCACAACTACTGAAACCCGCACGCCTAGAGCCCATGCTCTGCAACAAGAGATGCCACCCAATGAGAAGCCCGCGCACCGCAACAAAGACCCAACGCAGCCAAAAAATTAATTAACTGATTTTTTAAAAAAAGAACAAGTTGCCAACTGGCTTAGTGTCTGGTGAGGGACAAATTTCTGGTTCATAATATAGGCCTTCTCGCTCGGCAGTGAAATAATGTAATGGGCATAAGATCTTCTGTGTGCTACGTTTATAAGGTCACTAGTCCCATGTTTGAGGTCTCTGGCCTCATGACCTTACCACCTCTCAAAAGCCCCACCTCCTAATACCATCAACATGGGAGCTGGGTTTCAAACTTTTTAAATTAGAGGTACAAAATGTTTACACCATAACAGGGACCACAGAGTTAACTGATTTTTCCTTTCATGTTAAAGGTTTGCACATTTATATTTATTATATAATCCCAAAACCCTTGTTTTTTTTAAGATTCTTTTCCTGTATACGCCAGTACAGACCATTGAGTACATTTCCCTGTGCTATAAAGCAGGTCCTTATCAATATTTATCTATTTTATATATAGTAGTGTGTATATGTCAGTCCCAATTTATCCCTTCCCCACTTATCCCCTGGTAACCATGTTTCTTTTTTATATCCATGACTCTATTTATGTTGTGTAAATAAGTTCATTTGTACCTTTTTTTCTTTTTTAGATTCCTCATATAAGCAATATCCTATGATATCTGTCTTTCTGTGTCTGACTTGCTTCACTCAGTATAACAATCTCTAAGTCCACCCGTGTTGCTACAAAACCCTTAATTGTTAAGGATAACTCTCAATTTTTTCCAGTATCATCAGCAATTCTCTCTGGCAGACATGTGATAACACTTTTTAAACAGGGATATTGAGACCAAGCCTCCTGACCTGCAAACAAACAAAACATCATTTATATAGTGAAAAGTTTGCATATCAAAGGATGAAAGCACTAGGTCTAAATCCCTTTGCGCCCACACTGCTGACAGCGGGCAGAGGAGTTTGACTCACTAATCTTCCTTACGTGCACTTCTTCCTAATGGGGTATTCCATCTAAAACTTATAAGAAGCGGGAATGCATCATGGAACACAGCAATCTCTACTACAGATTCTGAAGCAGCAAAAAAAAAAAAACATGATGAATCCATCCAAATGGTTCTGTCCACATTGTTACAGTAGTTTCCCTTGCACTGTCAACCCTTTTCAAACCCTATCACTTGAACCTACTGTCATTTTTTTCAACAAAAGTAATGTTAATCTGAAGTTACACGCTCCAGTAATATCCCTTGTGCAAGGAGGTACGGATTTGAGGAGCTATGGGAGGCTATCATGAGAGGTTGCCTAGAGTAATTAGGACATTTTATTTATGTTGGCTCTTCTCCCTAAGATGTCTGCTGTCCTCTTCTTTTTGTAGCTACTAGCATTGAGAAAGTGACCAAGATAAGGCCCTTCTCTTTTACTGCCCATGAATGCAGCTGTGATTAACCCCACAGACCTTGGTGCTTCCAGAATCCCCTGAACTTACTGACCTTCCATGCATGGCATGACATAGATAAGGATGGTGACGTGTATATTTGTATAGAGCATGCTATAAAATTTTCGACTCTTCCCTTCCTCATAATTCCAAAGAATAGATTTCTTTGGATTTCTGCTTAATGCTGCTGGAGTTTGTACATAAGTTGAGGGAGGTATCAGGGCACACCAAAAGAGAGGGTAACTGCACAGAAAATACAAGCAGGTACATTTCTGTGTAGTTTCAAGCAGCTCATTTGCTGTATCAACCATGGTGACATGTTGACCCTTCCTCTTTCTACTAGTAGTACAGCCAACATAAAGGATATTTAGGCTGCTTGTTTTATCCCCACCTCTCTCAATTGATCTGCATTCACATATAGGACAATGAAGGGCCCTTTCTACCATCTTAACCAATACTTGAGAACTAGAAAATGTCCAGATTTTTCCGGGGGTTATTTTCACATTCCCTAATCAGGACTATGAAGGAAACTTACCTATTGTGTTTAATGAAGTCATATCTCTGACGGCATCCCATCATCAACAAAACTGGAAAGAAATATGGTCTTAGATTTTACCATATTTGAAATTCCAATATTTTAGCCTGACATGTTTTTGGATTTTAGAAAAAAATATTTTAAATGAGACAAAAAATCATTTTTATGACACAAAAAGACAGCAATAATTTTATATTTTTATCTATTCCACTTGCACACAAAAGTCTCATGGGGTTATGTAAAGCAGTCCTGTTGGGTGCGGTGCACGGTGCAAGTATGGATTAAAGCTTAGGAATCTTAAGCTTCAGTCACCTGAAACTTTTAAAGTAGGATGCAAGCAATACTGTCCAACATTTGAACAGAGCAAGACACTGTCTTTATTTGTCAGGTAATTAATCTGTCTTTTGCCCCAAGGAGAGAAACAACTGGCACCTTCCATCAATGTGTTGTACAAAAATCTTTGAACAGAGAGTGCAAGCAGAGGCTGATACAAGATGTGAAGAAAAAAAAATGAGAGACCCCTGTGGCATTTTCTCCTAACTTATTGTAATCTCCCATTTAAAATGTGGGAATAATCAATCTTCTGAGGAAAAAGGCCCAAGGAAGGTTTTTGCTTTTGTGGAATAATGGGATGGCTAAAAATTTCAGGAGGCAAGAAGAATTAGTGAGAATGACCATGAGAAATCAGAGAAAAGACAGATCCATGGATGAAGTAATCTTTACCTCTGTGAATCAATGAGAAGTAGGAGCAAATGTAAAGAAAGCTGAATACAACATTTTCTGAATAAATGTGACCTTTCAACTGTCATAGAAAAATTAATACTCATTATGATATGACATATTTAGTTTAGAAAGTTAACTTAAATTTAAATCTCAGAGGAAGAGGGGGAAGATGGTGGAAGAATGAGACGCGGAGATACCTTCCTCCCCACAGATACACTAGAAATACATCTACACGTGGAACAACTCTTACAGAACACCTACTGAACGCTGGCAGAAGACCTCAGACCTCCCAAAAGGCAAGAAACTCCCCACGTACCTGGGTAGGGCAAAAGAAAAAAGAATAAACAGAGACAAAAGAATAGGGGTGGGACCTGCACCAGTGGGAGGGAGCTGTGAAGGAGGAAAGGTGTCCACACACTAGAAGCCCCTTCGCGGGCGGAGACTGCGGGCAGCAGAGGGGGGAAGCTTCGGAGCCGCAGAGGAGAGCACAGCAACAGGGGTTCGAAGGGTAAAGCGGGGAGATTCCCGCACAGAGGATCGCTGCCGAACGGCGCTCACCACCCCGAGAGGCTTGTCTGCTCACCCGCCGGGGCGGGCGGGGCTGCGAGCTGAGGCTTGGGCTTTCGTCAGAGCGCAGGGAGAGGACTGGGGTTGGCGGCGTGAACACAGCCTATAGGGGTAAACGCACCACAGCTAGCCGGGAGGGAGTCCGGGGGAAAGTCTGGACCTGCCAAAGACGCAAGAGACTTTTTCCTCCCTTTTTGTTTCCTGGTGCATGAGGAAAGGGGATTAAGAGCGCTGCTTAAAGGAACTCCAGAGACAGGCGCAAGCTGCGGCTGACAGCGCGGACCCCAGAGATAGGCATGAGACGGTAAGGCTGCTGCTGCCACCAAGAAGCCTGTGTGCAAACACAGGTCACTCTCCACACCTCCCTGTGCAGCCCGCCACTGCCAGGGTCCTGTGATCCAGGGACAACTTCCCCACGCACGGAGTGCCTCAGGCTGGTGCAACGTCACGCCGGCCTCTGCCGCCACAGGCCCGCCCCGCACTCCGTGCCCCTCCCTCTCCCTGGCCAGAGTGAGCCAGAGCCCCCGAGTCAGCAGCTCCTTTAACCTCATCCTGTCTGAGCGTAGAACAGACGCCCTCCGGCGACCTACACGCAGAGGTGGGGCCAAATCCAAAGCTGACCCCCGGGAGCTGTGCAAACAAAGAAGAGAAAGGGAAATCTCTCTCAGCAGCCGCAGGAGCAGCGGATTAAAGCTCCACAATCAACTTGATGTACCCTGCATCTGTGGAATACATGAATAGACAACGATTCATCCCAAATTGAGGAGGGGGACTTTGAGAGCAAGATTTATGATTTTTTCCTCTTTTTGTGAGTGTGTATGTGTATCCTTCCATGTGAGATTTTCTCTGTATAGCTTTGCTTTCATCATTTGTCCTAGGGTTCTATCCGTCCATTTTTCTTTCTACTTAAAAAAATTTTATTTCTTAATAATTATTTTTTATTTTAATAACTTTATTTTATCTTTATTTTATTTTCTTTTAACCTCTTTCTTTCATTCTACTTTTTCTCCCTTTTATTCTGAGCCGTGTGGAGGAAAGGCTCTTGGTGCTTCAGCCAGGAGTCAGTGTTGTGCCTCTGAGGTGGGAGAGCCAACTTCAGGACACTGGTCCACAAGAGACCTCCCAGCTCCACATAATATCAAATGGTGAAAATCTCCCAGAGGTCTCCATCTCAACACCAACACCCAGCATCACTGACCAGCAAGCTACAGTGCTGGACACCCTATGCCAAAAAACTAGCAAGACAGGAACACAACCCCACCCATTACCAGAGAGGCTGCCTAAAATCATAATAAGACCACAGACACCCCAAACCACACCACCAGAGGTGGACGTGCCCACCAGGAAGACAAGATCCAGCCTCATCCACCAGAACACAGGCACTAGTCCCCTCCACCAGGAAGCCTACACAACCCACTGAACCAAACTTAGCCACTGGGGACAGACACCAAAAACAACGGGAACTATGAACCTTCAGCCTGCAAAAATGAGACCCCAAACACAGTAAAATAAGCAAAATGAGAAGACAGAAAAACACACAGCAGATGAAGGAGCAAGATAAAAACCCACCAGACCTAATACATGAAGAGGAAATAGGCAGTCTCCCTGAAAAAGAATTCAGAATAATGATAGTAAACATGATCCAAAATCTTGGAACTAGAATAGAGAAAATGCAAGAAACATTTAACAAGGACCTAGAAGAACTAAAGATGAAACAAGCAACGATGAACAATACAACAATGAAATTAAAAACACTCCAGAAGGGATCAATAGCAGAATTACTGAGGCAGAAAAACGGATAAGTGACCTGGAAGATAAAATAGTGGAAATAACTACTGCAGAGCAGAATAAAGAAAAAAGAATGAAAAGAACTGAGGACAGTCTCAGAGACCTCTAGGACAACATTAAATGCACCAACATTCGAATTATAGGGGTTCCAGAAGAAGAAGAGAAAAAGAAAGGGACTGAGAAAATATTTGAAGAGATTATAGTTGAAAATTTCCCTAATATGGGAAAGGAAATAGTTAATCAAGTCTAGGAAGCACAGAGAGTCCCATACAGGATAAATCCAAGGAGAAACATGCCAAGACACATATTAATCAAACTGTCAAAAATTAAATACAAAGAAAACATATTAAAAGCAGCAAGGGGGCTTCCCTGGTGGCGCAGTGGTTGGGAGTCCGCCTGCCGATGCAGGGGGCGCGGGTTCGTGCCCCGGTCCGGGAAGATCCCGCGTGCCCCGGAGCGGCTGGGCCCGTGAGCCGTGGCCGCTGAGCCTGCGCGTCCGGAGCCTGTGCTCCGCAACGGGAGAGGCCACAGCGGTGAGAGGCCCGCGTACCGCAAAAAAAAAAAAAAAAAAAAAAAAAAGCAGCAAGGGAAAAACAACAAATAACACACAAGGGAATCCCCATAAGGTTAACAGCTGATCTCTCAGCAGAAACCCTACAAGCCAGAAGGGAGTGGCAGGACATATTTAAAGTGATGAAGGAGAAAAACCTACAACCAAGATTACTCTACTCAGCAAGGATCTCATTCAGATTAGATAGAGAAATTAAAACCTTTACAGACAAGCAAAAGCTGAGAGAGTACAGCACCACCAAACCAGCTTTACAACAAATGCTAAAGGATCTTCTCTAGGCAGGAAACACAAGAGAAGGAAAAGATCTACAATAACAAACCCAAAATAATTAAGAAAATGGGAATAGTAACATACATATCGATAATTACCTTAAATGTAAATGGATTAAATGCTCCCACCAAAAGACACAGACTGGCTGAATGGATACAAAAACAAGACCCATATAATACTGTCTACAAGAGACCCACTTCAGAACTAGAGACACATACAGACTGAAAGTGAGGGGATGGAAAAAGATATTCCATGCAAAAGGAAACCAAAAGAAAACTGGAGTAGCAATTCTCATATCAGACAAAATAGACTTTAAAATGAAGACTATTAGAAGAGACAAAGAAGGACACTACATAATGATCATGGGATTGATCCAAGAAGATATAACAATTGTAAATATTTATGCACCCAACATAGGAGCTCCCCAATACATAAGGCAAATACTAACAGCCATAAAAGGGGAAATCGACAGTAACACATTCATAGTAGGGGACTTTAACACCCCACTTTCACCAATGGACAGATCATCCAAAATGAAAATAAATAATGAAACACAAGCTTTAAATGATACATTAAACAAGATGGACTTAATTGATATTTATAGGACATTCCATCCAAAAACAACAGAATACACGTTTTTCTCAAGTGCTCATGGAACATTCTCCAGGATAGATCATATCTTGGGTCACGAATCAAGCCTTGGTAAATTTAAGAAAATTGAAATTGTATCAAGTATCTTTTGCAACCACAATGCTATGAGACTAGATATCAATTACAGGAAAAGATAAGCAAAAAATACAAACACATGGAGGCTAAACAATACACTACTTAATAACGAAGTGATCACTGAAGAAATCAAAGAGGAAATCAAAAAATACCTAGAAACAAATGACAGTGGAGGCACGACGACCCAAAACCTAAAGGACGCAGCAAAAGCAGTTCTAAGAGGGAAGTTTATAGCAATACAATCCTACCTTAAGAATCAGTAAACATCTCGAATAAACAACTTAACCTTGCACCTAAAGCAATTAGAGAAAGAAGAGCAAAAAAAAACCAAAGTTAACAGAAGGAAAATCATAAAGATCAGATCAGAAATAAATGAAAAAGAAATGAAGGAAATGATAGCAAAGATCAATAAAACTAAAAGCTGGTTCTTTGAGAAGATAAACAAAATTGATAAACCATTAGCCAGACTCATCAAGAAAAAAAGGGAGAAGACTCAAATCAATAGAATTAGAAATGAAAGAGGAGAAGTAACAACTGACACTGCAGAAATACAAAAGATCATGAGAGATTACTACAAGCAACTCTATGCCAATAAAATGGACAACCTGGAAGAAATGGACAAATTCTTAGAAAGGCACAACCTGCCAAGACTGAATCAGGAAGAAATAGAAAATATGAACAGACCAATCACAAGCACTGAAATTGAAACTGTGATTAAAAATCTTCCAACAAACAAAAGCCCAGGACCAGATGGCTTCACAGGCGAATTCTATCAAACATTTAGAGGAGAGCTAACAACTATCCTTCTCAAACTCTTCCAAAATATATCAGAGGGAGGAACACTCCCAAACTCATCCTACGAGGCCCCCATCACCCTGATACCAAAACCAGACAAGGATGTCACAAAGAAAGAAAACTACAGGCCAATATCACTGATGAACATAGATGCAAAAATCCTCAACAAAATACTAGCAAACAGAATCCAACAGCACATTAAAAGGATCATACACCATGATCAAGTGGGGTTTATTCCAGGAATGCAAGGATTCTTCAATATACGCAAATCAATCAATGTGATACACCATATTAACAAATTGAAGGAGAAAAACCATATGGTCATCTCAATAGATGCAGAGAAAGCTTTCGACAAAATTCAACACCCATTTATGATAAAAACCCTCCAGAAAGTACGCATAGAGGGACCTTTCCTCAACACAATAAAGGCCATATATGACAAACCCACAGCCAACATCATCCTCAATGGTGAAAAACTGAAAGCATTTCCACTAAGATCAGGAACAAGACAAGGTTGCCCACTCTCACCACTCTTATTCAACATAGTTTTGGAAGTTTTAGCCACTGCAATCAGAGAAGAAAAGGAAATAAAAGGAATCCAAATCGGAAAAGAAGAAGTAAAGCTGTCACTCTTTGCAGATGACATGATACTATACATAAAGAATCCTAAAGATGCTACCAGAAAACTGCTAGAGCTAATCAATGAATTTGGTAAAGTAGCAGGATACAAAATTAATGCACAGAAGTCTCTGCCATTCCTATACACTGATGATGAAAAATCTGAAAGTGAAATTAAGAAAACACTCCCATTTACCACTGCAACAAAAAGAATAAAATATCTAGGAATAAACCTACCTAAGGAGACAAAAGACCTGTATGCAGAAAATTATAAGACACTGATGAAAGAAATTAAAGATGATACAAATAGATGGAGAGATATACCATATTCTTGGATTGGAAGAATCAACATTGTGAAAATGACTCTACTACCCAAAGCAATCTACAGATTCAATGCAATCCCTATCAAACTACCACTGGCATTTTTCACAGAACTAGAACAAAAAATTTCACAATATGTATGGAAACACAAAAGACCCCGAATAGCCAAAGCAATCTTGAGAACGAAAAATGGAGCTGGAGGAATCAGGATCCCTGACTTCAGACTATACTACAAAGCTACAGTAATCAAGACAGTATGGTACTGGTACAAAAACAGAAATATAGATCAATGGAACAGGATAGAAAGCCCAGAGATAAACCCACGCACATATGGTCACTTTATCTTTGATAAAGGAGGCAGGAATGTACAGTGGAGAAGGGACAGCCTCTTCAATAAATGGTGCTGGGAAAACTGGACAGGTACATGTACAAGTATGAGATTAGAACACTCCCTGACACCATACACAAAAATAAGCTCAAAATGGATTAAAGACATAAATGTAAGGCCAGAAACTATCAAACTCTTAGAGGAAAACATAGGAAGAACACTCTATGACATAAATCACAGCAAGATCCTTTTTGACCCGCCTCCTAGAGAAATAGAAATAAAAACAAAAATAAACAAATGGGACCTAATGAAACTTCAAAGCTTTTGCACAGCAAAGGAAACCATAAGCAAGACCAAAAGACAACCCTCAGAATGGGAGAAAATATTCGCAAATGAAGCAACTGACAAAGGATTAATCTCCAAAATTTACATGCAGCTCAATAACAAAAAGTAACAAAAAAACAACCCAATCCAAAAATGGGCAGGGCTTCCCTGGTGACACAGTGGTTGAGAGTCCACCTGCCGATGCAGGGGACACGAGTTCGTGCTCCGGTTCGGGAAGATCCCACATGCTGCAGAGCGGCTGGGCCCGTGAGCCATGGCCGCTGAGCCTGCGCATCCGGAGCCTGTGCTCCGCAACAGGAGAGGCCACAACAGTGAAAGGCCCGCATACTGCAAAAAAAAAAGGGCAGAAGACCTAAATAGACATTTCTCCAAAGAAGAAATACAGACTGCCAACAAACACATGAAAGAATGCTCAACATCATTAATCATTAGAGAAATGCAAATCAAAACTACAATGAGATATCGTCTCACACCAGTCAGAATGGCCATCATCAAAAAATCTAGAAACAATGAATGCTGGAGAGGGTGTGGAGAAAAGGGAACCCTCTTGCACTGCTAGTGGGAATGTGAATTGGTACAGCCACTATGGAGAACAGTATGGAGGTTCCTTAAAAAACTACAAATAGAACTACCATATGACCGGAAAATCCCACTACTGGGCATATACCCTGAGAAAACCATAATTCAAGAAGAGTCATGTACCAAAATGTTCATTGCAGCTCTATTTACAATAACCATGAGATGGAAACAACCTAAGTGTCCATCATCGGATGAATGGATAAAGAAGATGTGGCACATATATACAATGGAATATTACTCAGCCATAAATAGAAACGAAATTGATTATTTGTAGTAAGGTGGATGGACCTAGAGTCTGTCATACAGAGTGAAGTAAGTCAGAAAGAGAAAGACAAATACCGTATGCTAACACATATATATGGAATTTAAGAAAACAAAAAATGTCATGAAGAACTTACGGGTAAGACAGGAATAAAGACACAGACCTACTGGAGAACGGACTTGAGGCTATGGGGAGGGGGAAGGGTGAGCTGTGACAAAGCGAGAAAGGGGCATGGACATATATACACTACCAAACATAAGGTAGATAGCTAGTAGGAAGCAGCCGCATAGCACAGGGAGATCAGCTCGGTGCTTTGTGACCGCCTGGAGGGGTGGGCTACGGAAGGTGGGAGGGAGGGAGACGAAAGAGGGAAGAGATATGGGAACATATGTATATGTATAACTGATTCACTTTGTTATAAAGCAGAAACTAACACACCATTGTAAAGCAATTATACCCTAATAAAGATGTTTAAAAAACATAGAATACCTAAATAAATAAATAAAAGATATCTGCATCCAGCCAGTTCTCTTCAAGGAAACCAGAAGATATTTATCTAAAGTATACAAAGCAAGCAAGGTAACATTTCACTACAAGCTGGAGCTTTGACCCCAAACACCAGTACAGAACTCCAGTGGCTAAGCCAAGCTAAGTGGAGGACTCATTTTTCCAGTATCAGACAGGCCTCTGTATCCTCTGTTCAAAGAAGATCACAAGCCACTCTGTTATTTCCACCCTGAAGTCCAATCAAGCTTTTATCAATCTATCAGAGCCAAAGGAAAGAAGGAGAGAAAAACAGAGCAAGTTTGCCCCAAACCTAGTATGAAAGGACAGGACTCCCAGATGGGAACCCCCTCCAACATCTTACCTAACCATGGAATTGTCCAAAAAGACTGTATTCACACACACACCAACTTCTAACCCCCCACAGTTACTCCACCCACTAGCAATTACAACTAGGAAGAAATGTTAAATTTTTGCAACGTAAAGTAATAATACTAACGAATAAATTAAAGTCAAGCAACAGACTGGGGAGAAATATTTGCCACATATGTAATAGATAAAGTTATTATCCAAAATAAATGAAAGCTCCTATGAATCAGTAACAAAAATGTAAAATACTACAAGGACAGAGTATATAATAGGAAATTCATAGAAGAGATACAGATGGTTAATAAACATATGGAAAGATACTCAACTGTATTAATCTGTAAATTAAATCTGATCTAATCAATAATGAGATTTTTAGGGCTTCCCTGGTGGCACAGTGCTTAAGAATCCGCCTGCCAATGCAGGGGACACAGGTTCGAGCCCTGGTCCAGGAAGATCCTGCATGCCGCGGAGCACCTAAGCCCGTGCACCACAGCTACTGAGCCTGCGCTCTAGAGCCTGCAAGCCACAGCTACTGAGTCCACGTGCCACGACTACTGAGCCCGTGTGCCACAAGTACTGAGCCCACAAGCCACAACTACTGAATCCCACGCACCTAGAGCCCACGCTCTGTAACGAGAGGCCACTGTAGTGAGAAGCTCGTGCACTGCAACCAAGAGTAGTCCCTGCTCGCTGCAACTAGAGAAAGCCCACGTGCAACAACAAAGACCCAATGCAGCCAAAAATAAATAAGTAAATAAATAAATTTTTTAATGAGATATTTAAAATCTATCAGACTGACAAAAATTAAAACTTACTAAGTAATTGGTGTTAATTGGAGTCAACTTGGCAGTGCCTACTACAGTTTTAGACACTCATGCCCTTTGATCCAGTACTTCCACCAGGTACTGAACCTGCAGAATATTTACTCATGCACAAAAATACATCTAAAGGTGTTCATTCGCTCTGCATTTTAAATAGTGAAAAAATGGGAATGCCCTCAATATTTACCAATACAGGAATGGGAAAAATATAGTGTATCTATTTATGGGTTAAATGTAACAATTTAAAAGAATATTATCCATCTGTATGCAGACTTGGAAATTTTCCTAAGACATTATTAAGTGAAAAAAAAACAATGAGCAGAATAATTTGTACAGTAGAATTTATGATGTAAAAAGTATTTGTATCTGCTATATACACATATGCAAATGCCTAGAAGGAGGCCTAGAGGGATATACACATTTTACTACTCTGAATAGTATGCCCTACAATTCCTATCCACTTGGAATCTCAGAATGTGTGAACTTATTTGGAAATAGAGTCTTTGCAGATGTAATCAGACAAGTGAAAATGAGGTCACGCCAGATTAGGATGGGCCCTAAGTTGTGGCTGGTGTCCTTACACTAAAACACACAGGGAAGACAGCCACGGGAAGACAGAGGTAGAGACCAGAGTGACCCAATGACACGCAAGCAATGACAGGCAGGGCCGTACCACCAGCTGCCAGGAGAGAGGCTAGCCAGACTCTCCTTCACAGCCTCCGGAAGGAACCAGCCCTGTGGCACCTCGAGTTCAGACTTCTGGCATCCAGACTGTGAGAGAATAAAATTTCTCTTGTTTTTAGCCAAGCACTTTGTGATAATTTGTTACGGCAGTGCTGGGAAACGAACACACCTGTTTAACAATGTTTACGTCTCAGGAAGAGGTTCTATCAATATATTTTACAGTGAGAATTTATTCTTGCATGGCTAATTTTTTGCCAATAAAAGTAAAATAATAAACCACCCACATTTCACGTTGGAAGTTTTGGCCCCTGCCACTTACCAAGTATGAAACCTGGAGCAAGTTGTTAAACATGTGAAGGACTCAGTCACTTCATCTGTAAGACGGGGCTGTCCACATACTCACCTCCCAGGTTGGTACGGATTCTCCCGGGACCCCCCCTCACCATCCATGTTCTTCCTCTAACGTGGTTCCAGAGACTGTGAACGCCCTTCCACCCACTCTGCCACCCTCTCTCTAATCCACGTTGCCAGCCCTGGCAAATCCATTTTACGAAAACACCACTAACTGTTCCTTTCCTTTTTGAACCCTTTCCAAAAAAAAAGAAATTCCTCATTACTTATTAAATTAAACCCAAACTTCTGAGGCTAGATCAAGACCTTCTACATTCTGAGCCCCACTTCCCTTCCATCCAGGTGTGTGGATGACCTTTGGACCTTGAACCTTGCCCTTTCAAGCATGCCACTGGGTATGCTTCTCCCTGTAAACTAACTGTCCTCACTCTAAGCCCCATTTCAGCCTTCAGGCTTCTCCCATGGCCCCCAAACAGGAGAAATTTCACTTTCCTTTGAATTCCTGTAGCATTAACCCTTAGTATAACCCCCATTAAACTAAAAACTCCTTTTGAGAGAAAGAACTTTATTCATTATTGTGTCTGGCACACCATCTCACGGAGAGTAGGTGATCAATACATATTTGCCAAATAAATGAATAACAATTACAAAGCACTTGAGTTTTATGTAATTGATACAGGTTCTAAAATTTTTTAAATTATAAACAGAAATGATATACAGTCAGTACCAACCAGTACAGTAACCTTAGCTGTAAAATATGGAAATAGTTCCCTACCACTGCCCCTTGCCACCTGACTGCCCCCTGCTACCAGTGCTGGCCTGGTTTCTACTCCCCTGGTAGCCTCTGGGCTCCACAATCTCCCAGCTAAAGGACCACCACCTTGTACAGCAGGAGTACTCCAGACCTGATGCAGCCATGGGGCCAGGGTCCACTGGTGGAAGTATCCACTCTGACTGATCCAAACCTGCACAGTGTCACTGTTAAGTATTTTGATAACCACCACTGACAATAAATAAAGTTTAATTAAACAATTCCAAAACAGTGCCTCTCCTCACTGCAGAATATCTTAAAAGAGTCTGCAGATCCAGGAACAGAAAAGGAAAATGATACTCTGCAGGTCTCTGAAGGTTTAGGGTACATCCATTAGGACTCAATCTTCATGTAAACCAGAAGATATGCAGTTTCCTGCCTAGGAAGAAAACAATTGCAACAGCGTCACAGAAATGAAACATTCATAGTTAATTAATACATTATTAATTCACGATAGGACACCCGTCAGAAAACTTTCCAGGTTATTGGATCAAGTCTTCATATCCATCACCTTAGAGGGGACAAAACTGGTGACCTGGGAAAATAACTATTATTAAGCTGCTAGTTAACGTCTCAATCAGGAGTTGACAAACTATGAGCTTGTGAGCCATATCCAACCCTGTTTTTGCAAATAAACATAACTGGAACAAGCCCACGCTTATTCACCCACGTATCATCTATGGCTGCTTTTCTGCTGCAGAGGCAGAGTTGAGGAGTTGCGACAGAGACTTTGTGTCCCAGAGGCTGAAACATTCACTCTCTGGCCTTTTACAGAGAAAGTCTGCCAAATCCTGATCTAAATAATGGGTTATCAGGACCTCCCTGGTGGTCCAGTAGTTAAGAATCCACCTTCCACACAGCAGTTAAGAATCCGCCTGCCACATTTTTCACAGAACTAGAACAAAAAATTTCGCAATTTGTATGGAAACACAAAAGACCCCGAATAGCCAAAGCAATCTTGAGAACGAAAAAAGGAGCTGGAGGAATAAGGCTCCCTGACTTCAGACTATATTACAAAGCAACAGTAATCAAGACAGTATGGTACTGGCACAAAAACAGAAAGATAGATCAGTGGAACAGGATAGAAAGCCCAGAGATAAACCCACGCACATATGGACACCTTATCTTTGATAAAGGAGGCAGGAATGTACAGTGGAGAAAGGACAGCCTCTTCAATAAATGGTGCTGGGAAAACTGGACAGGTACATGTAAAAGTATGAGATTAGATCACTCCCTAACACCATACACAAAAATAAGCTCAAAATGGATTAAAGACCTAAATGTAAGGCCAGAAACTATCAAACTCTTAGAAGAAAACATAGGAAGAACACTCTATGACATAAATCACAGCAAGATCCTTTCTGACCCACCTCCTAGAGTAATGGAAATAAAAACAAAATAAACAAATGGGACCTAATGAAACTTCAAAGCTTTTGCACAGCAAAGGAAACCATAACCAAGACCAAAAGACAACCCTCAGAATGGGAGAAAACATTTGCAAATGAAGCAACTGACAAAGGATTAATCTCCAAAATTTACAAGCAGCTCATGCAGCTCAATAACAAAAAAACAAACAACCCCATCCAAAAATGGGCAGAAGACCTAAATAGACATTTCTCCAAAGAAGATATACAGAATGCCAACAAACACATGAAAGAATGCTCAACATCATTAATCATTAGAGAAATGCAAATCAAAACTACAATGAGATATCATCTCACACCAGTCAGAATGGCCATCATCAAAAAATCTAGAAACAATAAATGCTGGAGAGGGTGTGGAGAAAAGGGGACACTCTTGCACTGCTGGTGGGAATGTGAATTGGTTCAGCCACTGTGGAGAACAGTATGGAGGTTCCTTAAAAAACTACAAATAGAATTACCATATGACCCAGCAATCCCACTACTTGGCATATACCCTGAGAAAACCAAAATTCAAAAAGAGTCATGTACCAAAATGTTCATTGCAGCTCTATTTACAATAGCCAGGACATGGAAACAACCTAAGCGCCCATCATCGGATGAATGGATAAAGAAGATGTGGCACATATACACAATGGAATATTACTCAGCCTTAAAAAGAAATGAAATTGAGCTATTTGTAATGAGATGGATAGACCTAGAGTCTGTCATACAGAGTGAAGTAAGTCAGAAAGAAAAAGACAAATACCGTATGCTAACACATATATATGGAATTTAAGGGGGAAAAATGTCATGAAGAACCTAGGGGTAAGATAGGAATAAAGACGCAGACCTACTGGAGAACGGACTTGAGGATATGGGGAGGGGGAGGGGTGAGTTTTGACAGGGCGAGAGAGAGTCATGGACATATACACACTAACAAACGTAGTAAGGTAGATAGCTGGGGGGAAGCAGCCGCAAGGCACAGGGATATTAGCTCGGTGCTTTGTGACAGCCTGGAAGGGTGGGATGGGGAGAGTGGGAGGGAGGGAGACGCAAGAGGGAAGACATATGGGAACATATGTATATGTATAGCTGATTCACTTTGTTATAAAGCAGAAACTAAAACACCATTGTAAAGCAATTATACCCCAATAAAGATGTTAAAAAAAAAAAAAAAAAAAGAATCCGCCTGCCAGCGCAGGGGACATGGGTTCGAGCCCTGGTCCGGGAAGATCCCACGTGCCACGGAGCAACTAAGCCCGTGCACCACAACTACTGAGCCCGCGTGCCACAACTACTGAAGCCTGCGCGCCTAGAGCCCATGCTCCGAAACAAGAGACGTCACCACGATGAGAAGTCCGTGCACCACAATGAAGAGTAGCCCCTGCTCGCCACAACTAAAGAAAGCCCATGGCAGCAAGGAAGAGCCAATGCAGCCAAAAATAAAAGTAATTAATTAAAAAAAAAAAAAGAATCCGCTTTCCAATGCAGGGGACATGGGTTCGATCCCTGGTCAGATAACTAAGATCCCACATGCCGCAGGGCAACTAAGCCTGCGCGCTGCAACTGCTGAGCCTGCATGCCGCAACTAGAAAGAAGCCCGTGCGCTGCAATGAAAATCCCTCGTGCCACAACTAAGACCCCATGCAGCCAAATAAATAAATAAATATTTTTTTATAAAATAATAATAATGGGGGATCACTGACAACCAAAAGGTAACAAAGAGTGGGCATCTAAGGAGATGCTTAGAAGAAAAGAAAGAGAAGACGAAAGGTACAAGGTGGAGGCGGGGAGGATTCCAAGCACGAATTTCACCTAATTCATTGGTTTCCAAGTGAAGGCCTACGTGTGCAGCTGGGGTCATCCTGCACATCATGTTTAGTGTACAATGTCACCTCTAAGCTTAGCAGGAAAAACTTACAAAGTCTCTGCTTTACCTTCACCCAGCTTTTTTCTCTCCAGCTTCCCCTCTGTAGTTATTGATTTTTAACAATTTAGTTATTGTTATTTACTACATGCAAGCCACTGTACCAGACAAAGAAGGAGGAAAAGAGTGATCTTTGCCTCCAAAAGTTCGTGGTTAATGTGAAAGAATGTTATGTAGGCGAACACTTACAGAGCAGTGGGATCCTTGCTGTAAGGGAGGTGAGCTCCAAATGCAGTGAAAGCATCTGAGAAGCTCCTACAAACCTGCCTGGATGCTGCTGGGAAGCCTTTACAGAGCAGGTGGGCACGAGCAGAAGTACTGAAGCATGAGAGGGGGGTTGCCGCAGTGACAAATTAGGAAAAGGCAGCACAGGCCGGGAACAGCCCGCGCAAAGCCACGCATAGCGTGATATTTGGGAGCCACTTATACTTCAGTACTGTTGGAGTCTAAACTGCAGGAAGAGCAGTGTGGTGGGTGGTACTGAAAGATGAGGCTGAGCAGTATTCACTAGGGGGCCATCCAAAGGCGAGTGGCAGCTGAGTCCGTGAGCGTTTCATAGAGCAGCTAGCACCCTATACTGCTCAGGGTGTGTGAGCGCGTTGGGACCCCACCACCCCAGTGCTCTCTCACCAGCGGTAGCTGTGATCTCCATAGGTACACTGGACGTCTTCCCAGGACACCTAGAAGCACACAGAGAAGGTGAAGCGGCCCTCCCTCACTCACCCAGACAAACCCACCCCCGTTACACCCATGACCTGGATTACCTAGTGACAGGTGCCATGGGTATGAAGTTTCTTTAGTACACTGTCCCTCTGTTTAAACTTGGTGTTGACGAGCCAAGATTTTCTAACTCTTTCTGACTCTTCTTGCTTTCAGTAAGCTTCCCCCAGAGCACGAGGCTACAGGGCACTGAGCCTAGAATCCCAAAAACCTAGACACTGAGCTAAGTGGAGTAGCAGAACGCTGTAAACCAGACAGGGACTCCATGCAGAAAAGGGCTTCAAAGCCCACAAAAGGCCACACACACAGAGAACAGGACCACAGCGTGTCTGGGCCTTGAGGGCCCATCTAGTCCTGGCTCAGAACTTATTAGAGGTGCAGAATCCAGGGCAAGAGGCAATTCTGGAGGATGTTTCTCACCCAGGAAACGTTGGAGTCGTTGAAGCAGAACCATTTTCCATTCACAGTACTCCGGACATAAGCACAGTAGTGACCGAAGTCAGCCTTCCCCACATGGGCAATCACAGCGAAGAGTTCATACTGTCCCCCACGCTGAAGGACACAAGAACAAAGAGAGCCCCATCATCCCTCCTCTTCTGACCCTCGTCTAGGAGGAGGAAACTACTTCATCGTGCCTTTGCTCATTCAGTGCCTTTCTCTGCCAGGCACTGGTACTTCCAGGGCACTAGAAAACCGTCTTTGACCTCAAGACTCACAGCTAATTATGCCAGAGCTGTAATCCCATGTTTTATACCAGGTGCATTTGGAGGTAAATTTGGGAAGAACCACTTTTCGCCCCAAAAGGGAGAAGGAGTGACCTGCTGAGGAAAGCTCCCAGAGAAGACGTGCTTGAACTGATCCTGAAGGGTCATAATGGCACACGCGTGATGGAGTATGGACCAGGAACTGTGGCTGCCCGGTGGGAACAGAACAGTGCACCCGGAAATGCAGCTGGGGGTGCTGGGAGCCATGGGATTAACGTCCACAAAGGCCAAGTCAGGAATCAGAACTTTATCCCGAGCAGCGGGAGCCGTCGGAAGGCTTTACACAGGGGAGCAACATCATCGGATTTGTGTTTGAGAAACACTGAAATAACGTGGTGTGAAAAATGGACTGAGAGTTCAAGTGAGGCAGAGCCAACGGGACAAGTTAGGGAACCATGATGGCACGAGGAAGAAGTGTTGAGAGCCCAGCCATTACCCCCGGGATCAGCCAGTAAACGATAATAAGCATTATTAACACAGCAATTACTAGCTGACTGCCAGCACCTGGTCAAGTCTTCCCATGCATTGTTCCATTTAACATCCACAGCAAACCTGTAAACTGGGTGCCAGCATAAATCCTACTTTGCAGACGTGGAATCTGAGCTCAGGGAGCAGAGTAATTTACTCAAGGGTCAGAGCTCATAAAGAGAAGAGGCGGGAGTTTAACCCAGGCCTGCCCGGCTTCGAAGCCCAAGCTCTCGACCCCTATACTGAGGAAGTGAGGGTGAACGTAGAGACGAGGGGACAGATTTGTGCAAAGTTAAGGAAAAATAATAAGTTCCTTTGCAACTGATGGATATGGTGGTGGGGGAGCAAGTAGGGGGCACTACAAGGATGAACCCCAGATTTTTGGCTTGGAAATTAGGAAGACGCTGCTGCTATAAGGTCACACATGGAACAGAGGTGTCTGGGGATGAAGACAGTGCATTTGGGGACCGTGTGACAGCACTGAGTAGGAGGTGGACACACTGTTTGGAGGTCAAGAGTGAGACCTGAGCAGGAGACAGGGACTGGAAGTCTTCAGTTTGAGGTGATTGAAACCATGAGAATTAATGAGATGACATTCAAAAAATGGGAAGAAAAAGGAATGGAATTAAAACTAAATACCAATAAAAATGGGCAGGAAAGGATCCAGCAATGGAGAAAGAAACCCCAGGAGAGAGGCCTAGAGTAGGCAGACTTTGAAGGAGAATAGGATCAATAACAGAATATCACAAAAAGATCAAGTAAGGGAAAGACCAAAAAGTATATTCACTAGGTTTGGCAGTAAGTCTTTCTACTCCCTCAAATCTTAGCAAGTCAAGATAGGAGAGAATTCTCTGTGAAAAGACAACAGTGGCAAGAGAGAGAGTTTTCACTGATTGTGAGCAAGATCTCCACATGAGTTGGGAAAATTGTACTTGTTTTCTCAACACAGTCAAATAATATCCCTAACCTGAGACTTTGAAACAAGATCGTGAAGGGGACAGGATGAGGGTAGGACAAACGAAGCTTAGTCCCCCAAAAGGGAGGGCTAAAATCATTCTCTATTCTCACGTGGGGATGTTACACTGGATTTTTTTTTTTTTACATCTTTATTGCAGTATAACTGCTTTACAATGGTGTGTTAGTTGCTGCTGTATAACAAAGTGAATCAGCTATACGTAAACATATATCCCCATATCCCCTCCCTCTTGCATCTCCCTCCCACCCTCCCTATCCCACCCCTCTAGGTGGTCACAAAGCACCAACCTGATCTCCCTGTGCTATGCGGCTGCTTCCCACTAGCTATCTATTTTACATTTGTAGTGTGTATATATGTCAGTGCCACTCTCTCACTTCGTCCCAGCTTACTCTTCCCCTCCCGTGTCTCAAGTCCATTCTCTACGTCTGACTCTTTATTCCTGTCCTGACCCTAGGTTCATCAGCACCTTATTTTTTTTTTAGATTCCACATATATGTGTCAGCATACGATATTTGTTTTTCTCTTTCTGACTTACTTCACTCTGTATGACAAGACTCTAGGTCCATCCACCTCACTACAAATAACTCAATTTCATTTCTTTTTATGGCTGAGTAATATTCCATTGTATACACGTGCCCCATCTTCTTTACCCATTCATCTGTTGATGGACACTTAGGTTGCTTCCATGTCCTGGCTATTGTAAATAGTGCTGCAGTGAACAGTGTGGTACATGACTCTTTTTGAATTATGGTTTTCTCAGGCTATCTGCCCAGTAGTGGGATTTCTGGGTCATATGGTAGTTCTATTTTTAGCTTTTTTTTTTTTTGTTTTTTTTTTTTTGTTTTTTTTTTTTTTGCGGTACACGGGCCTCTCACTGTTTTTTTGGCCCCTCCCGTTGTGGAGCACAGGCTCCGGATGCGCAGGCTCAGCGGCCATGGCTCACGGGCCCAGCCGCTCCGCGGCATGTGGGATCCTCCCTGACCGGGGCACGAACCCGTGTCCCCTGCATCAGCATGCGGACTCTCAACCACTGCGCCACCAGGGAAGCCCCCTATTTTTAGCTTTTTAAGGAACCTCCATACAGTTCTCCATAGTGGCTGTATCAATTTACATTCCCAACAGTGCAAGAGGGTTCCCTTTTCTCCACACCCTCTCCAGCATTTGTTGTTTGTAGATTTTTTGATGATGGTCATTCTGACTGGTGTGAGGTGATACCTCATTGTGGTTTTGATTTTCATTTCTCTAATGATTAGTGATGTTGAGCATCCTTTCACGTATTTGTTGGCGATCTGTATGTCTTCTTTGGAGAAATGTCTATTTAGGTCTTCTGCCCATTTTTGGATTGGGTTGTTGGTTTTTTTGATATTGAGCTGCATGAGCTGCTTGTATATTTTAGAGATTAATCCTTTGTCAGTTGCTTCATTTACAAATATTTTCTCCCATTCTGAGGGTTGTCTTTTTGTCTTGTTTATGGTTTCCTTTGCTGTGCAAAAAGTGCGGGGCAATCTCTGGATCTAACTCTCAGTTCACGAGAAATACCAGGGCTAGAGGAGTATGTTAAATAAGACCCGCCAGCCAATTCTGGATATACATTTAAAAAAACCTTCAAGCAAATAAATTTCGAGGAAAAGAAAAGGAGGAGAAGCATCAAAGAAACTTAAGCTGAAGAAGAAAGAAAGGCAAGGGGGAGGGAGGGAGGAAACAAAGGTAAGCAAATACAAGTGTAGACTTTATTTGGCTCTAGATTCAAACAAAGCAAACAACTTACAGGACAGTCAGGGAAATCCAAATATTTACCGGCTATTAGAGGATATTAAAGAATCATAAGACGGACTTGGTCATGTTTGGAAAAAGAGTGCTTATTCTTTAGAGAGACATAATGAAATGCTTACAAATGACATGTATGGTGTCTGGGATTTGCGTCAAAATCATCCAGTAGAGGTTTGGAGAGAGAAGAGGATGGGGTGTAGGTGAAGCAAGAGTGGCCATGAGTTAGGTAACTGTTTAAGCCGTTGGTGGATGTGGAGATTCATTCTATAATTCCTCACAAGTCTTTTCAAGAGGAAAAAAAATGTTAAGATATATTTCATTAGGTAGGCTGTGCAAGTGGAAATAAGGAAACTAGAAGGAAAGAAACTGAGAATCCTATGAAATGTACATGCCCTGAACAGGGGAGGAGCCACTATAACACGCTGTCAGGCCTCAATGTTTAAAAAACCATGGTTCTAGAGCATGGATAGTAAACCGCCCAGTGGAACAAAACAGAAAGTCCACACATGGACTCACATATGTATAGGAATAAATGTAGCATTTTAAACCTATGGAGAAAAGACATTTATGTCACTTTTTTCTCAGAATTTCCCAACAATTCATTAGCTCAAGACAATTGAATCCAACTTGACTCTGAATCAATTTGGCCCAACGTGCTGGCTGCTTTCTTATTATCCCCGAGGTAAGCATAAGCTGTCGGAAGTAGAACGTTAGGCTGGGGCTCTATTTAGGACCCAGGGTGCTGTGGTTACCTGTGGCTACGTAAGCACTGCACATCCTATTTAAAAGGAACGTTCTGACTTATGGGTTCCTTCCCTCATTGCTGTGAGGTAGATGAGTACAAATCCAATCATCAGAAATAAAGTCTTTTGAATCTTAAAAGAAATGCAACGGCCAACAGCAAATGTTGGTGGCAATGTGAGGCTAACAGCCCATCGCTGTTATCCAAGAGACTCGGGTTCCCATCATTAAACTCCTTTTTTGAAAAACAAGTGTTTCTCGAGTGTATGAATATGTTTCTATGAATCATACCAAGCCATTGGTGACCGTCCCTCCCTCTGTGCCCCGACCTCGGCCACCAGAGAAGAGAAGGATGCTCAAAATGCATCTCTGGTGATCTTGATGCCAATCATCTCAGGGGAGGGAAGACAAACAAAGGACGGGGTGTCTTACGTGGGGGGTGGAAGGGACACGAGGGGCCCTCACCTGCTCCTCAGCAGCGCAGGGCTCTCCCTCCATCTCAAGGAGCTTATTTAGATCCAAGTTCTGGGGGAAACACAGTGAGTGGCAGATCTTTTCTGTCTGCAGATTTTTGCTGGAGAAACGCATGAGGTGGATGGTCAGTGTCTGGGGCAGGTGGGTCAGTGTCAAGACCTGGAAAAAGCAAAGTCACCGTGGAGATGAGTCCCAGGCACTTGAAACAGGTCAATTCCGAGAAACACCAGGGCCGATGGTATGTTCTTCTTCCAGAAAAGAAGGGAGCGGAATGGAATCACACGGTAAGGGCCCCGCCTGCTGGATCTGCTGGGCCTCCCACAGAAGGCTCAAGAAGCCCAGGGCTCCGCCCAGGAACCCAGGGGAACTACGGGGTCTGCTCCCCTCCCAGGGGAGTCTGGCCCTGAGGGGAAAACAGCCCCCGCTCTTGTGCCTTCCCCCGTCCGTCTCAGTGATGGGGTCCGAGGAGCGTACCCAGAGCCCTGGAAGTCACAAGCCCCAGGATCCCCAGCCTGAAGGGATTCCCTCCCTCAGTGGGAGGCCCCCAAGGGGAACCCCAGACGGGCCAGAAGCACCCGGTTTGGGAGCAAGTACCTGCTTCCAGCAGGTCTTCTTCTCACAGTTCCCACAGAAGCACTTGTCCTCGCTGGACAGCTCCCTGGGCTGGAAGAAACAGCGGAGGGCGTCCTCCTGCCCCAGGGGAGCAAGGGAAAGGCAAGGTTATTACCTTCTGGGTACAACCCCTCACCCTGCCGATGAGCTTAAGCTTCTCTCCTCGTTTTCCCCAGGTCCCCTAACATCCACCCCAGCGTGGTACACGTGCCAGGGTCTCAGGAAAGACCTATGTTTTGGAGGAAGCAGTGAGGATAAGGGGCCGTAGGAGGAGAAACGTTTTTTCCCCGCAAATGAAAGGAGAACTTAGCCAGAGCCATGCAAAGGAAGCGGAAATGATTTTTTAAAAGCCAAGGGTGGATTAAAGAAGGAAGGGGGCACCAGAAGCTCTGGGCTGTGCGGGAACAGAAAACTCCCCACAAGGACCCCTCACCAGTGTTTTCAGGGGCTTTGAATCCATGTCGAAAAGAGAGACGGGGAGGGTCAGCATGCTGCTGCTTCTGTCACTCTCCACGGTACATCCAAGGCAAACGAGGGACTCCCTCACACGAATGGCATAGAGGGCCTGCAGCCTCGCTACCTGCAAAAGGAAGGGGAGGAGGATGAAGGTGCAGAGAAAGCCGCGAGTAAGCAGGTCCGGCCAAGCTCCAGCGCTGGAGCCACCGCACACAGCTCCGGAAGGGCAGCCGCTCCCCGCTCGCTCACAAAGGCGTAGAGAAATCACAGCAACTGCACTATGCAATCGTGCTAAGCATTTTACATGCACTTCCCCTTTCGATCCTCTCTACACGTCACACGGACAGCATCTTCACCTTCTGAGCTCTCTCGCTCTAGGACTTACCAAGTCCGCATCTGTGATTTGGTCTTTAATCAGGTTCCAGACTGTGAGGTAGAGCTGGGCAGCATCATGCTGGACAAACACTGGCCAAAGAGAAAAGTAACGCCCAGGGTGAGGACCCAGGGACACCTGTCCTGCCCTCCTGCCCCAGCTACCTAGATGCAGGCGAACTCTCATGACGTTGCCTTTCCCCGCTTTCAGGCTAAGTTTCCACAGGATGTTCGGTCATGAAAATGAAAGATAAGCTTGGTATTGATTTTGAGAACTCCTTTTAAAACTCAAAGTCCAGCCCCAGCCCCACTGCATCACACAAGTCTTCTGTCCTCTGAGTTGCCACCCACCCCTGCTGGCCTCCGCTGGTGAACCCAGCTACACAAAACCAATAGTCAGTGGTGGATTCTCTCCTATGTCCCTGCCAAGCCTCCAACTGGACTCCTGTGGCCACTGACTTCTCTATGCCTCTCCGTATTTTCTTTATTCACTCCCCTTAAAATTGAGCAGTTTCCCAACACTAATACCTGACCCAGGTCTTCCCCAAAGGTGTACGGGAGAACAAGAAGGGAAATAACCTTCTCAGTGATAGAGGGTGCTAGCGGAGAGGAAGCAGGAATAAGCCATGAATCCTACACACGTGAACATCAGGCTACAAGCGGTGCACAGGGGTGAATGAATCCATGTTCCCGAGTTGCAAAGACGTTGCAAGAAAAGGTATTAAACATTCATATCTGCTATCTCAACACCATTTCCTCCATGATACTTATCACAATCTGTACTTAATGTTTTGGGGTTGTATTTTGTTTTGGCCTGTGTCTCTCCTCTAAACTGTCAGCTCCATGGAGGCAAATACTCTGTCAGTCTAATTCCCTTACCAGCTCAGTAACTGGCACATAACAGGTGAACATTACATATTAGTTGAATGGTTAATTAATCCACATTCCAAGCTAATAATCCCAAACTGTAGACAAGCAGCCTGGTAGCAGGCTGCACTGATGCAGTCTCCAGGGAATTATTTTCAGAAGGCTGTCCACCACACAGGACATAAAGGGAGTCGCGTCAGCTTGCCACGTAGAGCCACCTTGCCACATCTGACCATCCCAGAACCAGAAGTCCCGATTCATCTAAGAAATACAGGGATGCTTGCCCAACCCATAACTTCCTTCACACTTGCTACGTGCAAGGCATTGCAGAGGCCAGAGAAAGTTCCTATCCCCAAGAAACCTATAGTCTAGTGGGAGGCAAGTATCCATGTACTCACAATTCAAAGAAGAATTTAGGGCCTTCCCTGGTGGCACGGTGGTTAAGAATCCACCTGCCAATGCAGGGAACATGAGTTCGAGCCCTGGTCCGGGAAGATCCCACATGCCGTGGAGCAACTAAACATGTGTGCCACAACTACTGAGCCCGTGTGCCACAACTACTGAGCCCACGTGCCACAACTACTGAAGCCCGCATGCCTAGAGCCCGTGCTCCGCAACAAGAGAAGCCACTGCAATGAGAAGCCCGCACACCGCAAGGAAGAGTAGCCCCCGCTCACCACAGCTAGAGAAAGCCCACACAGAGGAACGAAGACCCAACTCAGCCAAAAAAAAAAAAATTAATAAATAAATTTATTTTTAAAGAAGAAGAAGAATGATAAAAATTCCCCAGGTGTACAAACTGCTATGGAAAGCTAAAGAAAGGTGACATACAACTAGGAGAGTGGAGTGCGGGTCTCTGTACAAGCAGGATGCCTGCTTTCACCACTTCTATTCAACACAGTACTGGAAGTTCTAGCCAGAGCAATTAGATAAGAAAAGAAATAAAATGCATCCAAATTGGAAAGGAAGAAGTAAAATTACCACTGTTTGCAGATGATATAATCTCATATGTTAAAAGACTCCACGAAACAAAGCTTTTAGATCTAATAAATGAAATTAAAAATATGATACAAAATCAACACACAAAAGTCAATTGTATTTCTATACATACATGAACAATAAACAATTTGAAAATGAAATAACACAAACAAATCCATCTATAATAGCTTCAAAAACAATAAAATACTTAGGAATTAACTTAACCAAATTGGTAAAAGAGTTGTATTATGAAAACTACAAAACACTGCTGAAAGAAATTAAAGAAGTCATAAATAAATGGAAACACATTCCATGTACATGGACTAGAATATTTAGTATTATTTAAAAGTCAATACTACCCAAAGCAATCTACATATTCAATGCAATCCCTAACAAAATCCCAATAAGATATTTGCTGAAATAGAAAAACTCATCATAAAATTCATATAGAGTCTTAAGGGGCCCCCAAATGCCAAAACAATTCTGAAAAAGAATAACAAACTAGAGGACTCACACTTTCTCATTTCAAAACTTACTACACAGCTATAGTAATCAAAACAGTGTGGTACTGGCATAAGGACAGACATACAGATTGATGCAATAGAATAAAGAGTCCAGAAATGAATCCTCAAATGTATGGTCCAATAATTTTTGACAAGGGAGCCAAGAGTATACAGTCGGGAAAGGATAGTCTCTTCAACAAATGATGCTGGGGAAACTGGATATCCACATGCAAAGAAATGAAGTTGAACGCTTCTAACTGCATATACAAAAATTAATTCAAAACAGATCAAGGACCTAAATGTAAGACCCTAAACAATAAAATGCTTAGAAGAACACATAGGACAAAAGCACATGACCTTGGATTTGGCAATGACTTCTTGGATGTGACACCAAAGGCACAGGTAACAAAAGAAAACATAGAAAACTTCAACTTCATGAAAATTTTTTAAATGTATGCATCAAAAGACAGTATCCCCAGAGTAAAAAGGCACCCCACAGAATGAGAGAATATATTTGCAAAGTATATATCTGATAAGGGATTAACATCCAGAATATATAGAACTTTTAAACTCAACAACAAAAATAACCCAATTCAAAAATGGGCAAAGAACTGGAATAGATATTTTTCCAAAGAAGACATACAAATGGCAGTAAGCACATGAAAAGATGCCCAGCATCACTAATCCAAAATGGGCAAAGAACTGGAATAGATATTTTTCCAAAGAAGACATACAAATGGCAGTAAGCACATGAAAAGATGGCCAGCATCACTAATCATTAGGGAAATATAAATCAAAACTACAATGAAGGGCTTCCCTGGTGGCGCAGTGGTTGAGAGTCCGCCTGCCGACGCAGGGAACGTGGGTTCATGCCCTGGTCCGGGAAGATCCCACATGCCGCGGAGCGGCTGGGCCCGTGAGCCATGGCCGCTGAGCCTGCGCGTCCGGAGCCTGTGCTCCGCAACGGGAGAGGCCACAACAGTGAGAGGCCCGCGTACCACAAAAAAAAAAAAAAAAAAAGACAATGAAATACTACCTCACAGCCCTTACAGCTACTTCAGACCCCCTGCAGCTCTCTCCAAGGATGGCACAGTTATCGAGGTCGTGGACCCCAGCAGCCTGAGCCAATGAGATATCACACCCACCCAGACCCAGAGCCACCACAAGCCTCACACCACCACACCTGGATCACAGCACACCCCAGCTGCAGGTGAAGGTCCTTCTTAGCAAAGTCCCTACACGAGTACGAGTCTACAGGGATCATGGACAATCAGGGACACGTGATACCACCAAAAGAAAACAGTAAACTTCCAGTAACTGAAACCAAAGAAATGGAGATACCAAATTGTCCGAAAAATAATTCTAAATAATTGCTCTAAAGATGCTCGGAGAGCTACCAGAGAACACAGATTAACAATTTAAATAAATCAGGAAAACAATACAAGAAAAACAGAAGTTCAACAAAGAGATAGAGAACATAAAAAAGAACCAAAGGGCAATTTTGGAGCTAAAGAATATTGAACTGAAGAATTCAACAGAGAGCTTCAAAAGCAGACTGGACCAAGCAGAAGGAATCAGTGAACTAGAAGGCAGGTCATTTGAAACTGTCCAGTCAGAGGAGCAAAAAGACTGAGAAGGATTGAAGAAAGTCTATGGGACTCCATTAAGAGAAACAACCTACACTTCAATGGAGTCCCAGAAGAAGAGAGAGGAAAGGGGGCCGAAAACTCATCTAAAGAAATAGTGGCTGCAACTTCCCAAATCTGGGGAGAGATTTAGACATTGAAGTTCATGAAGCTCACTGGTCCCCAAACATATTCCCTTCGAACAGATGTTCTCCAAGACACATCACAATACTGTCAAAAATAATGTCGAAAATCAAAGACAAAGAGAGATCTTAAAAGCAAGAGACAGGAAGTTTATCACCTACAAGGGAACCCTCATAAGACTATCAGCACATTTCTCAGCACAAACCTTACAGACCATGGGAAAGTGGGATGATAGGGCAAGTGATGAAAGGGAAAACTGCTGATAAAGAAAACTGTATCCAGCAACACTGTCCTTCAGAAATGAAGGAGAGACAAAGGCTTTCCCAGACAAAGAAACACTGAGAGCTCATCACCACTAGACCTGCCTTACAAGGACAGCTGAGAGGAGTTCGTCAAGCTGAAATGAAAGGATGCTTGTTGTAACAAGAGACTGAATCAATTCAGTGGGGAAAGAGTAGTATTTTCAACAAATGGTGCTGGAACAATTGGATGCCCACATGCAGGAGAATGAAGTTGGACTCCTATCTCACACCATTCACAAAATTTAGCTCTAAGTGAAACATGGATCTAATGTAAGAGCTAAAAGTATAAAACCTAGAAGAAAACAAAGGAGAATGACTGCTAATGGGTATGGGGTTTCTTTGGGGGGTGATGAAAATTTGCTAAATTTAGATTGTGGTGATAATTGCACAACTCTGTGAAATACTAAAAACCTCTGAATTGTACATTTTTAATTGACTGAATTTTACAGTATGTGATGTATATTTCATTAAGGCTGTTACAAAAAACTAAGCTATTTAAGAGTTTCCTTTTGAGAGAGTCATGGACATATACACACTAACAAACGTAGTAAGGTAGATAGCTGGGGGGAAGCAGCCACAAGGCACAGGGATATTAGCTCGGTGCTTTGTGACAGCCTGGAAGGGTGGGATGGGAGAGTGGGAGGGAGGGAGACGCAAGAGGGAAGACATATGGGAACATATGTATATGTATAGCTGATTCACTTTGTTGTAAAGCAGAAACTAACACACCATTGTAAAGCAATTATACCCCAATAAAGATGTTTAAAAAAAAAAAAAAAAAAAAAAAAAGAGTTTCCTTTTGTAGAACATGGTTTCTCCTTATGAATCCTTTATTCTGTTTCCCTAGAATCCTTTACCTGCAGTTGAATCAGCTTTGAGGAGACTCTTAGGCTTACTTACTCCACTGGGAGGCAGAAAAAGAGTGAGTGTGGAAGTAATACATGCATAGATAACATCATAACCCTGGAAGATGGGGGTTCCTTAAGATATCTCACATCCACACACGTGCCTCCGACACAAGGGTTTCCTTCCTGTTCACTCACTGAGCCTCAGTCCCCCTCCTCTCCTCTCCTCTCCTCTGCTGCCCCCTCCCGTGTCCCCTCCCCCTCGCGCTCCCCTGCCTCTCAGAGCACCAGGCCAGGAGCCCGAGCTCCTGGAGGAGGACCGCCTTACGTGGTACACTGTACATCTGGAGACAGTAGGCCAGCCCCATGGGTCGCACCGCTTTCTCCCGGCTGTCCTGCATCTTCTCCAGTAGCAAGAGCAGCTGGAAGGGGACACTTCTCCTCTGCTCCGCAGCTCCCCTTGGCACTGTCATCCTGCCGGGTGAGAACAGCCACGAACCTCCCTGTCCCCGCGGTTCCCAGTGCCAGGGGCACACCACAATCACATGGGAGAACTTTCAAAAATCTCACGTCCAGGCCACTCTGCAGACTAGCTACATCAGAATTTCTGGGGGGGGGGGGGGCAGTTACCAGGATTTTTAAGTTTCCTAGATGATTTAGACATATAGACAAGGTTGAAGAGCTACCGTGTTAGCAAATCAGCTATACGGGAGTATCCTCTCGAGAGGGGAATCAGCACAGCTGCGGCCTCACCCCTCTCCCCACCCTGCACGGCAGTCACACCAAAACGAACGGCAGGTGCAGTAGGTCCTGCACCCACAGCAAAATGGCCAGTCTGAAGTTCTCCAAAGGCCAAAAGCAAGTATGACCTAGGCCCTGGGAAGGACACATAAAGGAATGGCAGTGTATCTTGGCAATGGTTTGTTTCATCACTGGCATCTCTCAACTGCCCATGCCCATGGAAGGGGAAAAGGAGAAAGCAAAAGGCAGAAAAGAATGAGTGATAAAGTTTATGTATGTGAACATATACATATGGGCATGGTGCTTGAATTCCCAAGGAAATTTGCCTGTCAGTCCTGGCGGAGTCTCAGCATGTCTCTGCAGAATAGGTTGAGAAGAAAGAAGGGTTCTCGGGCTTCCCTGGTGGCACAGCGGTTAAGAATCCGCCTGCCAACGCAGGGGACACAGGTTCGATCCCTGGTCCAGGAAGATCCCACATGCCACGGAGCAGCTAAGCCTGTGCGCCACAACTACTGAGCCTGTGCTCTGAAGCCCGCAAGCCACAACTACTGAGCCTGCGCGCCACAATTACTGAAGCCTGTGCGCCTAGAGCCCGTGCTCCGCAACAAGAGAAGCCACTGCAATGAGAAGCCCGTGCACCACAACAAAGAGTAGCTCCCACTCGCCACAACTAGAGGAAGCCCGCGCACAGCAACGAAGACCCAGCGCAGCCAAAAATAAATAAAAACAAAATAAAATAAAATTTTAATCATTAAAAAAAAAAAGAAAGAAGGGTTCTCACGATGTGTATACTGTGTGAGTGTGGATGTGTTTCATTTGAGAAAAATCAATAGACTCATAGACCTGCCCCTTGATTAGACACTGGCAGGGTCCCCACTTCCTTTTAACCAAGTCAGTGGCTGCCAATCTGGCTACACTTTAGAATCACCTGGGGAATCTTTTGAAAAGTACGAATGCTTGGGCCCCACCCTAGACACCCACCTAGGCCCCAAGTGGAACCAAATATCTGGGGGTGGGATCAGCATTTACATTTTTTAAAAATCATCTTAGATGATTATAGTATATAGTCTAGATTGTGCAAAGCAAGACCTTTTCTCTGTTAGCTTTTGGAAGTAGACTTCTAAGAGCCCAAACCACTGTGAGTAACTGAACAACTGAAAACATAAAATAATACACACATTCATCCGCCTGAACAATTGCCTTACCTCTTCAATATCTTGGTGAATTCCGCGTTCATAACGAACACCTGGATCAGGGAGTTAAGGCAGCAGGTCTGCCCAATGTTGTGTAAACCCACCGGGCCTATGAAGAGCAGAGGGAAGGTACTGAGGGAAGCCCTGCCACAGAATTCAACGAACACCAAACACTCCTCTAGACCCTCCTAAGGACATGAGATTCTATAAGGTACTCCCAGAGGCACAAAGAATTCACTAAGGAGCTTGGAAACAAATTGGAAAGGAGAGAGAAACACGAGCCTCTGCAAAGTGAATTAGCAGCAGAAGTTTTAACAGTCCGTCAGGAAAAGAGAGGCCACAAGGAGGTGTACCACTCGTTGTCAAACTTATAACCCAAGCAACAGTAAGAGCAAAGGAAGAGAAACCTTACAGACAGTGCATTGGGGAGAACTAGGGGCCCTGCCCACCCAAGCTGTCCCTACAGAGCTGGCTCACAGCGGGCATCTACGGGCTCAGGGCCGAGAGTCATCTCCCAGGCAATCTACTCTGGGCCCCGGGGGTAAGGCCCCTGCCCAGGCCCTACCAGGTGGTGGAAGGGAATCAGAAGAAAGCTCTGGGGGAGATCCACCTCATCTAAACTCACCTTGAGAGGCTGGAAACCACAAGGAACTTACGAGGATGTGAGAAAACCAAAAGGTAGTATTTCTCTGACCCACTAGCAACCAACCTCCCCCTTTCCCACCCAACCTTGGGCTCCGCAGACCCCACAAGGTGTGTAATTTAAGAGGGAGGGAGTCCACTAATCTCAGAGCTCCCAGGGAAAGGGCTCTGGTGTACGAGCTGGGGCAGGAAGAACGTAAGAATCCGTGGTCAGCAGGAACCCAGTCAGCAGAAGCACCTTGTCACCAGTCACACTAGCACCCGGGGGAAGGCTGGGGGCCACGACATGCCAAGCGCAAGATTAAAGCAGCTTCCACAACAACCTCGTTATTCTTCCCAACAATCCTATGGGCTCCGGGGCATAATCATCCCCACTTCACAGATGCAGAAGTGGAGGCACAAAGAGCAGCAATCGGCAACCACAAAACTCTACGGTCCGGCGGACGAGCAAAGCATTTCTGCGCAGTCAAGAGAGAAGACTGGGGTTCTCGGCCCATTGGGAGCCCGGGCTCGGGGCTCCCTGTGTCTCTTCCCATTGCTGCTCCCGTCCTTCTCCTAATGGGCTTTGCTGAGAAACGCTGAGACAGCCGAGACCGGCCTAGGGACCCGGAACCATACCCATCAGCAGTCACTCCAAAACCCCCGGACGGCAGCTGCAGGGCGTCTTCAGGACGGTGCGACCTCACTTCCGGGAAGAGCTCTCATGAGCCGGCCTTGGCCGGACCTCTGTGAAAACACACCGCAGAGGAAAGGATGAGAGAAGGGGAAGCATATCCATGTGATCAGTTCTGATCCCCAAGAGCCAGGCTTGGGGGGAGATCAGTGTCTGGGGAGACTGGCCCGCCAAGCTCTAGGGCGAGAAACGACAACTCAGTGAGACTCCGTCCCCTTGGTCCCTCATTCCCACTGTGTCCTCATTGGGACCCACGGCCGCAGCCTCTGCCCTGGGCTCTCTGTTCTGGCAAAGGTTCAACATTCACCAAGGGGGTCCAGACCAAGACACCTGGGTCTCCCTGTTCCTCACTCCCAGGCCCTCCACTGCCTGAAGGCTGCTCAAAGCCCTCTCCTTGCTGTCCACACGCTGGACCCAAGGAAGCCCGTCCTGGCTCCTGGGGAAGGGGCTGCTGTGAACACCCACACGTGTTGTACACAGGGCCGTTCAAGTAACTGGGGCTGGGAACAGCTATGTCTGCCTGTAGCGGGAGGTGGTGACCACTCACACTCCGGCGGAACAGGAGCCCTTCCCCAGGCCACCGGGTGTTGGTGGTCGACGGCCCCCAGCTGAGGCCCCCTCCAGAATTCACCCCAGTGAAGAAAGCTGGCCCGGTCCCTATCCAGAATCTGGGCGATGAGGGGGCCTAAGGGCCTTACCACCTGCCTGAAGGGTCACCCAGCCCCCGAGCTCCCCTTAGCATTGGCTGAAGCCTCTGTCACAAATTTTGGGAGTTCAAGTCCTCCGTTTGCCCACCCTGCTGTGCTCACCCTCTGGGTGTCGTTCCCAAGGGTGCTCCCCAGCAGACCTTCCCCACGCACAGCTCAGCTGGGACTACACCGTCAAAGGAGGGCAAATCAATGGCAGGGCCTTGAGTCTATTGAGCTTTCTCAGACAAAACCCACACACACAGGGTATAGAGACTTCTTCTCAACGGGCTCCACACCAAGAAATGCTGAGACTCAGCCAGGACTGGCTGGCGAATGTCCTTGGGAACCCAAACGCCACGCCCATATGTATATATTCACATACATAAACTTTCTGACACATTCTTTTCCGCCCTGGGCTTTCTCCTTTTCCCTTGCATGGGCACAAGCAATTGAGAGAGGCCTGTAATCAAATATCCTTGTTTAATGTGAAATGGAAAAAGCAGTATATTTTCAACCGTTTCACAGTGATGCCTGATGTAGCAACAGAACATTGCAGAATGTTCTGGCTGTCTTCGATTTTTTGCAGTTATAAAAAAACCGCAGTGAACATTTTTAGGTATAAAACCTTTTTCTACCTATGTGATTTTTCCTCAGGCAAACCAAAGGTCATGGACACAACAAAACTGCAGCTATAAACCAGGTCATGTTAACCAGAACCCAGTCTTCCTGGCAACACAGGCTTCAGCCTGTGAATTCTCCCCAGGTGTGTGGGAATCTCAGGAGGAGTCTCTTGTGTTTTGGAGCGAGGTCACAAGCACCATACCCTGTCCCTACCTGCCCTGGAGTGCCCACTGGTGTCTGCAGGGCACTGCCCGACACAGCAATCCATGCACAAAGGTTCCCTCGTATCTACAAGCAGGGCCTTCACATGGAAGTGGGATACAAGCCCAGTCCTCCCACTGCCTCGTGCCTTTTCATTTCACCAAGTTCTTCAGCTTTGCGGGAAGCCATCTCTCCCCAGGGCTCAGGCCTGCCCCCGGGTCTAAGCTTGAGCACAACCCCTGCTGTTTCCTCAATGGCTCCTCTGTCCCCGTGCAAATAAACCTGTGGCCTTCAGATACAACCAGACGCTAAATCAACGTCTAGGAGAGGGGCCGCCCTGGCGGTCCAGTGGTTAGGACTTCGCCTTCCAATGCAGGGGGTGCGGGTTCGATCCCTGGTCGGGGAGCTAAGACTCCACATGCCTCGCGGCCAAGAAACTAAAACAGAAGCAATATTGCAACAAATTCAATAAGGACTTTAAAAATGGTCCACTTCAAAAAAAAATCTTTAACTATCTAGGAGATATTCTTTTTTTATATAAATTTATTTATTTATATATATATATTTTTTGGCTGCATTGGGTCTTTGTTGCTGAGCGTGGGCTTTCTCTAGTTGCCGTGAGCAGGGGCTACTCTTGGGCTACTCTTCGCTGCGGTGCACGGGCTTCTCATTGTGGTGGCTTCTCTTGCTGCGGAGCACAGGCTCTAGGCACACGGGCTTCAGTAGTTGTGGCACACGGGCTCAGTAGTTGTGGCTCGCGGGCTCTAGAGCGCAGGCTCAGTAATTGTGGCACACGGGTTTAGTTGTTCCATGGCACGTGGGATCTTCCTGGACCAGGGCTCGAACTCGTGTCCCCTGCATTGGCAGGTGGATTCTTAACCGCTGCGCCGCCAGGGAAGCCCTAGGACATATTCTTAAAAATATAATTACAAGGTCACAGTGTACAAAGTTTAAGGCTCTTAATATACGTAGCTAAATGACCTGCCCCCGTCTGTACTCTAGCCAGTGGCTCAGAGGCCCGTCAGGATTCAGTGGTTTAATGAAGTGACCTAAGTTCACTGATATTCACGAGGGCAGGGTTCGTGGGGAAAGTGAGTCTGGATCTGAGTTTATTAAAGAGGAAAGGGTATGGTTTAAAATAAGGGGCACCTTGAGGCAGGGCAGGTGTTATGCAAAAAAAGCCCAGGGGTCTGGGGGAGAAGGATGTGGGGAAGAGTGTGCAAAGGGCTGTGAGCAGACCTGCACAGGTGAACCCAAGCCAGGACTGGAATAAAATGTAGACATTCCAGAATTTTAGTTTTTATAAAAAGTAAGTGGTCACTAGTGGTCAGGGAAGTGCAAACCTTGACCATAATGAGATACCATTTTACACTATTCAACCGGCAACAGTTAAGAATTCTGATGGAACCAAGTGTTGGAGGGGATGTAGATAAATAGGGTCTTTTATATACTACTAGGGGAGGGTGTAAAATGGTACAGTCGCTTGGGAAAACAACGTGGCATCATCTTGTAAAGTTAAACATTCACTTAACTTCAACCTAAAAATTCAAAAGAGAAATTCTTACATGTGTCCCTGGAGACATAAACAAGAATGTTCATAGCAGTGCTGTTTGTGCAGCAAAAACATGGAAACAATCCAAGCGCTCGACCCAAATGTCAGGAGAGCGGGTACGTGAGCTGTAATAAATGTACACAATGAAATAATATTCCTCAGTTGCACCTGAGTGAACATGTCACAATAGGGTGAATCTTAGAAACGCAATGTTGAGTCAAAAGGCAATTCTTAGAAGATAAGATCTAGTATTTCGTTTTGTAGATTCAAACTCAAGGAAAATGAGACACTACGCTATTTAGGCATCAACGTGCATGTGTGACAAGGATTTTTAAATGGATAATGAAGATCAAAAAGACCAGGCCAAGGACTTCCCTGGTGGCACAGTGGTTACGACTCTGTGCTCCCAATGCAGGGGGCCCGGGTTCAAACCCTGGTCAGGGAACTAGATCCCACGTGCATGCTGCAGCTAAGGAGCCCGTGAGCTGCAACTAAGGAGCCCGCCTGCCGCAACTAAGACCTGGGGCAGCCACGTAAATAATAAATAAATAAATATTTAAAAAAAACAAAAAAAGACCAGGTCATTACCTCCAATGGACAGGCAGAGGGATGAGAGAAGTAGAGAGCATGTAATCGCCAGTAATGTTCTAGTTTGGGGGGAAGGGTTTCATAAGTGTTCATTTTATCATTAATTAGTTAATTAATTAATTGGAACTTGGAGTCAAGGCCAGTGGTCTGAGGCAAACAGACATGGTCTGATGCGGGTGTGGAGTCATTCTCTGCAAAGAGCACGCACAGAGCCCAGCAGTGAAGGCACAGCTAACTCAACTGCTGACAGATCTGAACCACAAATCACTTCCAGGACTTTCCCCAACAAGCTCAGTTTTAATTGACTAGAGAAGTTCTTAAGGCAGATGCCCTTAGATCTCTCTCTCCAGTGAGAAAAGCAGAAGCCTAACCAGGCATGGGAATGTCGGCACTGCCCCCTAGTGGATACATGGGAATGTCCCGGTGGACGTGGGCTGAAGACAGACTGCCAAGGCTGGTACCAAGTAAACAGACAGGAGCACACACTCAAGGACAGATAATAAAAGACCTAAAACGAAAACCCTGAATCATACCGAAAGACCAGTCGCTCCCACCTACTGCCAGAGCACTTAATGATAGTGGCATTGCATCCAAATGCATGCTAAACGTTGTATGAAGACTTACATTTTTCAGATGAAGTAGAAAAGTACCAAAGCGTGGCTTCACTTTATTATTATTATTCATCTGAGATCTGCTCCTTGGCCTCAGCCTTTGAAAGGCCATCCACCAAACGCCCACCCCAGTCCCCTTCTGGTGTCCCTGCGCTGGTACACAATCAAGTGATCACTTTGGTTACCACCCCATGTGACCAGTGTAACAGAAAGGGGGGGGGGGGGGGTGGTCACTTGGATTAACTGTTAATATCTGAATATCCAGTTGCAAATGATCCACACAACTTAGGGTAGAAAATCTCATATATTGTACTTTGTATGTTGAGATATAAAAGCATAATTTTCACTGCAAAAGAAAGATGCTGCAACAGTGAATGGTCTGGGCCATTATATGCATAAATTTATTTTAAAATCTTAAAAAAGGAAAAGAAATTAATACATATAGTAAAGAGAGAGTAAGTCTGCTAAACAGTTTATAGAGGATATTATATCTTTTTTGGCTTACAACTTTATTAAATTTTAAAAGTAATTGAGAATAACAGAGTTAGACTGTATCTAATTTTAATTATTTTAATTATTTTAATTTTAATCCCAATTAAATTATTAATTATTAATTATTAATAATTTAATTATTAATTTAATTTTAATTATTAATCCCAATTAAGCCATGAGTCTTTCAAGAGAAAAACCCTATTTGCAAATTCTTCACATCTTGTGAAGATGAATTAAAACCAGAACATCAACTTTACCACTTAACATGAGGAGGAAAAACTCCAAACGTATCTACAAAAAAATCAATAATTAAATCATCATTCAATCCAGGTGTGATAAAGAATATAAAAAATCTGAAAAGAACCAAAGCACCCAAAACACAGCTTGTTCTCACTAGTCAAACTTCAAAAACCACAGACTACACACGTGAATCAAGCACACTGCTCTTTGTAATGTTTGGTCTACTTATGGAGGCTAAAAACTGTTGTTCAAATGATGGCTTTAGATTGTCACTCAGTTTAATAGTTGGAAATAAAACTCTCAACTTTTGACAGTTACCCAAACTATGAATCCTAGGGACAACATTGCTCTGGAAAATACATTCCTAAAAATAATTTTCCTGAATTATATTCCGCTGTGTGCACACACACACACACACACACACACACACAAAAACAGTGATAGTTTTAAATGTGCTACTTCTATATCATGTATATCAGGCATCTGAACAGGCAGAAACAACCAGAGCCTCTTTTAAACAGAACAGTGGGTTAATGGTGAGTTCGGTCAGATTCTCTCCTTGCAAGTCTGATTGAAGAAATATTTATAGACTGGAAAACCAGTTTTTTAAATGTCAATGCCATACAGTTGTCATCAACAGTGGAACAAAGAAGATGAAGGCTATGAATGGTTTGGGAATCACAGACTTTAGTCAGGGCTGACTTGGCGAGTACACAACCTGTGTAGCTGCCCAGACTTGCACTCAGAAGACCCCGGCTTGGTTTAATGCTCTCCTGTTGCAGTCCTGAAGTTCTTCACAATTGTTTAATAAGGAGCCCCAAGTTTTTACTTTACTAGGGGACCTACAAGTTATGTAGACTGTCTTGTATATAGTGTTTTGTTCACATCCTTCAGTATGCGTACAGGAGGGTAATTACAGCACAGAAGAACGTAACAAGAAATCCTGGTCAGAGGAGAAAGATGGGGAGACGGTTTCATCATCCCTCATCAGAGACTTTGGAATAGTCTCGTCAAGTACTTATGTGAGATGTTCAAACACTATGGGGTAGCAGACACTATGTGTTTAAAGGGCTACTAAGACAGTAACGACCATGGGGTTGGGGGCGGGGGAAGCCCTAATGCTGTAGTTTTCAGAACTTAGCACCTGCAGTTTGTTCACTAGAAACTACTGAAGTAACCACACTAAAAGTCTTCTTGAGAATCCAAATATTTCTCCTGCGATAACTGCTGTAAGATCCTCCCGTTCTACAGTCCCAGTGATGTGCTGAAATTACTGTGCATTTAAGCAAAGGTGAGGGGCAAATGGCCTCAACTGTAACCAAACACTGAATCTAACACTCAGCCCTTTAGTGTTCTGCCAAAAGGTGTAAAAGCTTTCCTGAATGCAGAGATTTTCAGTGTGTTTTCTCAATTAATGGCTACTAAGAGTTCAGTTCTTATCTGAAGGGGAGCTGGGTCCTCAATTTTTTTCTTTTGTTCTGCTAAAATATTGGCAACCACTGGTCCAGCATCTTGGAAGCAGGTAGGCAGGTCTCTGGACCTGCAGCAACAGCATCACCTGAAGTTTGTTAAAAAGGCAGGCTTGGAATCTGCCTTTTGACGAGATTCCTAGGTGACCTACGCAAGCATTAAGGTTGAGAAGCTGTTCTAGACAAGCACTGACCAAGCTCAGGCTGCAGGCGACTGGCCCCCGGCATAGAGGATTTACTGCAGACCAGCTACCTTCAGGTCATTTCATGAAGACTGTTTTCAGTTCAGTCCCAGCGTTGCTCTCCCTAAAGGTGCATGATTCCCGGCTGCTTTATTTCCACTTAAGGGGTCACCAGTGAAGACCTCTTGGTGTTACTTGTGCAGAGAGATCTTTCAGTCCGGGTCCACAGCAGCAGCCAGCTACTGGGAGTGGACACTGCCACAGCCAGCCTGGACGACCACTTGGCAACATGTACCGCAACCTTGAAAATGACCCCAGTGGACGCCTGTCATTTCTGCCAGCCCAGTGCCCCACCTTTTGGTAGCATACTCACCTCTTCCTTACAAACACTATCTCCACTTTCAGAATATGAGTACTGGATGGAGCCCACACGCACAGTCTGGCTCAAAGCCCTGGCCACTCAGGGCCCAAGGTGACTGTTTCAGCAATGGTCACGTGACCCGCTCAGGGCTGATCATAATCAGCCTCTTTTTAAGCCAGAAGCATAAAATGCCTCTTTTTAAGGCGTTTTAAGCCAGAAGAACATAAATCAGACCATCTTTTCCACCACAGGAAGAAAAACCACCAGCCCAGGAAAAGAGCCAATGACACAAGCCTCACAGTGTTCTAAATCCAACCCATCATGGCAACGACAGATTCAGACCTCATTCTTAATCATTCGTGTGTGTTTCTCAAGTGATGGTAATGTGCTGGGCACACAGATTAGAACACTCCAGATGAAACCCATTTTCCCCTTTGCAAGCTCATCATTATGTAAAAATGCCCAAACTGTGCAACACATTTCTTTTTAGTGAAAATACAAAAAGTGGTTTCTTTTTTTTTTTTCAGTTCTTTGATAGTGATCCAAAAACCAGGATGGATCTGTGCACCTGTATTAGTCCGATGTGGATGAGCACATTAGACCACCTGGATGTCTAGGCCTGAACCGTCCGCCTCACTCTCACAATATAACACCAGAAAGAAATGTTTTAAGTATTTGCCTCTTTTTTGAGCAATTTCAAAGTATAACTACCTCAATGCTGTAAAGCATGAAGTTAAAGGCTCTGCTTTAGTTTTCAAAACACTTTGAACCCAGATTTTTCAGGGGTCATAGAACAGAGTTTTAGGTTTAAAGGTCTAAATCTAGCTTTCTTCCAGGAAAAGAGGGAGACGGTAGGAGGCGGATTTTGCAATTTCTTCTTTAATTAAAAACAGTCGTGCAAAAAAAGTCCAAATAAATATATCAGCGTGGGAAATTTTCACTGATCTAATATACGTATTAACGAATACAGACCATTATTATAATTCGCTCAGCCCCCAAAAATCCCATAATTATCCACGTGGCATCTGAGCACAGCCCCGTTGTGCCTTCCCTGCAAAGAAAGCCTCCAAAAGTATCACCAAACTTGCCTCAGATGCAGCGAAGAGTCAGACCCGCGCTGCTAAGTTGGATGAGGGAGAAACTCAGCAACCGCGTCCGGTCCTCCAGGCAGCGGCGTGGCGGGCGCTGCGGGCGGGGTGAGCGGGGCCCCGTCTGTCCCCACCTAGGTCCCCAAGTCTAGGTCCCCAAGTCTGTCCCCGCACCTCTGTTCCCACCTCAGTCCCTGCGCCTCTGTCCCCGCGTCTGCCTCCGCGCCTCTGTCCCCACCTCGGCCCCCGCGTCTGTCCCTGCGACTCTGTCCCTGCGTCTATATCCCCACCTCGGTCCCCGTGCCTCTGTCCCCAAGCGCCGGACCCCTCTGTGCCAGCACCTACGTCCCCGCCCACGTCCCCGCCCCGCCGCGCCCCGCCCCGCCCCGCCCCGCCGCGCCGCCCAGCTTTCGTTTCCTGCGAACCGAAAGCGAAACTCAACCGAGGCTTCGCCTCAAGGGCCCAGCGTTTCGCCCCGGCGCACCGAGCAAGTGCAGCTGAAGCTGGTTTCGCGTTTAAACGTGCGCGCACTTTGCATTACATGCCCTTTCCCAGCGGCTCCTACGCTAAGCACTTCTTTTGACATTTGAAGATCCTCGTAGTAATTAGGGGGCGTCTTACAATCGTTTGGCATTTCGTAGTACACGTGGCAGCATGTTTTTCTTTTTTAAAGACATCATTTCTTAAATTGGGTATCTTAAAACCGATGGCTTGTAGATTCGATGAAATACGGCGCATGGGTACCAAGCCGTTATCCTATCTTTCTGCTCGGAGGGGAGGACCCGCTGTGACGCAGAGCAGTTGGGGAAAAGAAAGTGAACTGCCTTTTGCTGCTTAGAACCTAACTAACATACACTGGATCCCAGAGAAATGCCAGGCTCGCTTCTAAACTCTAAACCTGATTCAATCTGTGCAGCAGTGTCCTGATGTAGCCCTATTTTTATCCCAGTCCTATAGGAGGGAATATTAAGTTTCAAAGAGGTTAAGTGACCTGCCCAAAGTCACGAGATCACAAGCGGTCGAGCCAGGATTCCAGAGGGGTCTTAACCCCCCACTGCCACCACCTTGACTTTAATTGCACCCCTTCATGTGAAATGCCAGTTCTGTGAAGTCAGGGGCTCACCGCGTGTGCATGCAGATAGGTTAAGGTTCAAAGAGGGATGGACAACTTGCACACGTGAAACTCTTGTTACCTCTTTAGAACGCACTTCACGTGTTTAGACCCATGGCGTGGCAGCAGAAGGGTTGTCTGCCAGGGGCCTCAGACACCCTGCTGGACAGTGGTAGATTTGTGCAGGGAAGCAGAATGGAATCTCCTCACAAATGTTCAGCCTTTCGGAAAGCCATCCGTTGGCCAGGTGTGAGGGTGAGAGGCTTCAGAAACCCAAAGCTGCCGGGGCCTCACTGAGGCTGCAGCAGGTCTGCAGTGAGGTATCCTGTTCACACTGTCCTGGTGTGAAGATATACGTAGCATAACGTGTCTGTTAGAAGCTTGAACAAGGCACATGTATCCATGCTGCATATACCTGTCGGTGTGCATGAATCACGTATACCCTGCACATAAGCTAAAGCTCCCCTTCCCCGCTGTCGGAATGGAAAGCAGGAGAGAGCACTGCAGGGCACGTCCTCTCCAGACTGGGGGTGAGTGTACGCAGCCCGTGCTTACACAGGTGCAGTGACTGCAGAGCAATCCATATAACCAATATCACCCATCAGTAAACGGGAGCCTCAGGCCCCTGAGGCGAGGGCATGGGGAGAGGGTGTTGTAAATTAGGTATAATTTCTAAGTACTTTAAGTCAGTAGAATTCTAGGGAACAGTTGTATCTGCCTTCAGTGATTCTTAGCAGATGCTACTTGTAGTCAATCAGTTCATTCTATTTGAATCTTGGTAACGCAGTGGAGCAAAGGAATTGGCATTGCTGCCCGGGTGTAGCACGGTCAGGGTCAGTCTCGGGGCTGGAGACCGGACTACACAATGTAAGAATCCATAACAATTATTATGAGGCCTGAGCAAGGGTGTTGGCCCCCAAGTAGGGTGAGAAGGATAATTGGAACCAGATTTGTCACCATCAGAGAGGCCGATGGGGGAATGAACCCTACTGTGTTGAACTGGAATGGGAGTTTCAGAACATTTAGAGAGAGAGGCAGAGAAACAAACAGAGCGGTAACCGTGTGTATGCATAACTGTGTCCCCAACTCTGTCCACTGAGACGGCCTGGACCCGTGACACCCTGATAGCACTGTGCCCATCGAGCGCCCAGATTTTGGCTTCTAATTGCCATTCTCTAGTTACGGGAGCCAGAGCGCTTAGAGAAATTGTTGTTTTCAGGGTTAAGTACAAGATGAGCCTAGGATGCCTTGTTCTGTCAGAAAGTAAGAAAATGCTCAAAGAATGATGAGGACGTGTCAAAAGGACATGGAAGCCAGCTGGAAGGCACTCCCATTGGCCCAACCTAGAACAATCTGAGCATCAAAATAAGTGACAAAACAGACAGATTATAACTCACTAGATAAAATAGGAACTCACTGTCCACACCAATAAAAATAGTTGAATAAGCTCCAAGTTTCATGAGGAACAGAATATTTACACAGTTTTAAAACACTTTGCCACCAAACACATACTATTAATTACTAATATTATGCACAAGTAATATTACATTATACTTACAATTAATGTAAATGTTAATTACAAACGGGAAAAGAAGTACTTTCACTGGACACCATCAGTGATGGGAAATGGAGTTACGTGCCATCTGTTAGGATGAAATTGGAGGCACACAGCATCACTTCTGAGATGCTCCTGTAGAAATACACAACCTGAATCCATCCAGAGGAAGCACCTGACTAACCCAAACTGAGGAACATTCTACAGAACAGCTGGCCTGTAATCGTCAAAAGTGTCAAGGTCATAAAAATCTTTTTTAAAAGGCTTGAGAAACTATTCCAGACCAAAGAGATAATTACAAGCAGATGCAACAGGAGAGACTGAACGGGATCCTTTTGCGATAAAGTACAATATTGGGTCAGCTGGTATAACCCGAATGGGGTCAGAGGACTAGGTAGCCGCAGCCTCACACGGAGGCATTAGGAGAAATGAAGCGCCGTGCGGAAACTTACTCTCAAATAGTTCAAGGAAAACAAGGTTTGTACTTTTCTGTAAGTTCAGCACTGTTTCAACATTTTTTAACGTAAAAAAGTAATATGGGTTGGTGTTTTTTTCTGAAGTCTATTAAAAAGATTGTGCTCTTGGAGAGCATTAGTTGAAAGATTTCTGAAAACCTTGTCAGAAAGAGTTCAAATTGAAACTGCATAACACCTGTTTCAAAAGAAAGTTTGGGCCCCGAGTAGTTCACGCAGTATTTCTGCCTATTTAGGAATTTTTTTGGGTGGTGGGGGACCGCGCCCCGCAGCATGTGGGATCTTCCCCGACCAGGGATGGAACCCGGGCCCCCTGCACTGGGAGTGCGGAGTCTTAACCACTGGACCACCAGGGAAGTCCTGAGATATTTTTAGTGTCACTGAAATTCTCAGCAGCTGGATTTCTTTCTCTTTATCCTTTTTTTTTTTTAATTGGATGTATGAGGCAAGAAGCCACACCTTCTGCCTCTCTTGAAAATTCTGCCTAAAAACTTGCTCACGGAAGAAGGCGCTTGACGGCTTTATGGGATAACCTAGTTCTCCTTCATGGTGGAAGCTGCTTTAGAGAAGTTATGTGTCCAAGGTGAGGAGCAATTTATAGAACCTGACACTAATTTTTGCTCTACGAAAAGGGAAAGTGGTGTTTTAAGAAAAAGAAAAGGAAAACAATGACTAATAAAGTTCACTTCTCTGCAAACAGGTGGCTCTGTGTGACCTGTCCGCCTCTTCCCTCTGCACGACTCCTGCCCATTTTCCTCTCTGCATTTTGTCAAGATATGCCTTTTTGTTTTAAATTTTACTTTATTTTGTAGGGTTCCAAAAACAACTAATAAATTTGCCTTTAAGGTGTGTAGATCGAACCTCCCCCACAGGATTCATCTGGGTGAACAGACTCCTGAGAAGGAGGGCTGGGAGCAAACGGAGCAAACAGGTCTCAGGGCAGCACCGAAACAGCCTGTGGCTTGGCGTTCCTTACCATCCCTGGTCATTCTCTGTCCTCTAGTGATTTGTTGCCTTAATGGAGAACTCTTTTTAAATTAAATAGTTTATTTTGGGACTTCCCTGGTGGCGCAGTAGTTAAGAATCCACCTGCCAACACAGGGGACCGGGGTTCGAGCCCTGGTCTGGGAAGATCCCACATGCCGCGGAGCAACTAAGCCCGTGTGCCACAACTACTGAAGCCTGCGCACCTAGAGCCTGTGAGCCACAACTGCTGAGCCCTCGCACCACAACTACTGAAGCCGGTGCACCTAGAGCCCATGCTCCGCAACAAGAGAAGCCACCGCAATGAGAAGCCCGTGCACCGCAATGAAGAGTAGCCCCTGCTTGCCACAACTAGAGAAAGGCCGTGCACAGCAACGAAGACCCGACACAACCAAATAAGTAAATAAATAAATTTATATAAATAAATAAATAGTTTATTTTGGAAAATAAATTTTAGGGATTTCCCTGGTGGCACAATGGCTAAGACTCCACGCTCCCAATGCTGGGGGCCTGGGTTCCATCCCTGATCAGGGAGCTAGATCCCACATGCACGCTGCAACTAAGAGTTTGCATGCTGCAGCTAAGGAGCTGAGAGCTGCAACTAAGACCTGGGGCAACCAAGTAAATAAGTAAATACATAAAATATTTTTTAAAAAATGTAACCGTACAGAAAGGTTACAGAACTATCCCAGTGATGCCATATACTCTTCACTCGTTATTAACATTTTGGCACACTTTATTACTTTTCTCTCTTATACACACCCACACACCCTATATTGATATATATTAAATCAGCTTTTTTGTTTTTTGTTTTTGCTGGGCTATTTGAGAGGAAATAGCAATCAAGACTCGTCAGCCCCAAATAATCTAATATACCTGCTAGGGCCAAAAACATGTTCTTATATAACTCCAGTGTAATTATTATCAAGTTCAGGGAATTTAACACTAATACAATATTACTGATATTTTCTAACATATACAGTCAATATTCAAACTTTGCCAGTTATCCCAGTATTGTCCTTTATATCAACTCCTTTTTCCGATACAGAATCTAAGCCATAATCTCATTCATTTAGATTTTTTGTTATTAAACTTCTTATTCTGCGATAATTGTAAGAAACAATGCAGAGAGATTCGAATTTTCCCATCTTGTAGAACTGTGGCACACATCACAACCAGGATATTGACGCCAACGCAGCCAACATCAATACAGAACATTTCCATAGACTCAAGAATCCCGGGACTTCCCTGGCGGTCCAGTGGTTAAGAATCGCCTTCCAATGCAGGGGACGCCAGTTCGATCCCTGGTCAGGGAACGAACATCCCACGTACCACGGGGCAGCTAAGCCTGCGTGCCGCAACTAGAGAGAAGCCCACGCACCACAGCAAAATATCCCACGTGCTGCAACTAAGACCCAACGCAGCAAGAAAGAAAGAGAGAACGAGAGAAAGGAAGAAAAGAAAGAATCTCGCAGGTTGCCCTTCATAGACACACCTACCTCCTTCCTGCCCATCCCCCTCCTTCACCTCTGGCAACCACTAATCTGTTCTCCATTTGTATAACTTTGTCATTTCAAAAATGTTATATAGGGAGACTTCCCTGGTCGCACAGTGGTTAAGAATCCGCCTGCCAATGCAGGGGACATGGGTTCAAGCCCTGGTCCAGGAATATCCCACACGCCACGGAGCAACTAAGCCCGTGTGCCACAACTATTGAGCCTGTGTTCTAGAGCCCGTGAGCCGCAACTACTGAAGCCTGCACGCCTAGAACCTGTGCTCCACAACAAGAGAAGCCCCCTCAATGAGAAGCCTGCGCACCGCAACAAAGGATAGCCCCCGCTCAGCACAACTAGAGAAAGCCTGCGCTCAGCCACGAAGACCCAATGCAGCCAAAAATAAAAAATAAATAAATTAAAAAAAACATTGTATAGGGGAATTCCCTGGCGGTCCAGTGGTTAGGACTCCATGCTTCCACTGCAGGGGTCACTGGTTTGGTCCCTGATGGAGGAACTAAGATGCCACATGCAGTGGGCTATGGCCAAAAAAAAAGTTATACAAATGGAATGACACAGTATGTAGCCTTTGGGGACTGGCTTTTTTTCACTCAGTTTAGCTCTCTAGAAATCCATCCAGGTTGTTGAGTGTATCAAGAGTTTGCTCCTTTTTATTTTCATGGACCACAGTTTGTTTATCCATTCATCTGTTGAAGAATATCTGGGTTATTTCCAGTTTTTGTCTATTACAAATAAAGCTGCTATTAATAATCATATGTGACTTTTTTGCATGGACATAAGCTTTTCTTTTTCTGGCATAGTTGCCCAGGAGAGCAATTTCTAGGTGGTAGGATGGTGTATGCTTAATTTTTTAAGAAATTGTCAAATTCTCTTCCGGAGTGGCTATACCATTTCACACCCCCACCAGCAGTCTGTAAGTGATCCAATTTCCCTGCATCTCTGCCAGGATTTAGTGTTATCAGTGTTTTTCATTTTAGCCATTCTGATGGGTCTATAGTAATAGCTCATTGGGGTTTTTCATCTAGTTTTAATGTCTCTTCAGTTTCCTTTCCTCTGGGGTTGACCTTTTACTGTCCTACATGACACTGGCATTTTTTAAAAGTACAGGCCTCTTGTTTTCCGGAATGTTCCTTAATTTGGGTTTGCTGGCTTTTTTCCTACTAATATGATTCAGGTTCCACGTGACTGACAGCAGTGCTGTGTACATGACGTGTCCTCTGTGCCTTAAGTCAGGAGCCACCCGATGGCCATTTGTCTTGTTTTTGGCGATGATAGCTTCCATCACTTGATTAAGACGGTGTCCACCAGATTTCTCCGCTATAAAGGTAATCTCCCCGCCTTTAATTAACGAGTAATCTGACAACAGACACTTCGAGAATGTGTAAATATTCTTTAACCCATGAGAACTCTAAAACCTTTGCACATGAACTCCGTCCAAACCTCTGAACAAAGAGACTTGATTTAAAAAAAAAAAAAGGGTAGAAGTGGGGGGAAAAAAAAACAGAGAATTGACCAAACTTTAACACAGCTTCTAGCAGCAAAGCCACATCCTTGGGACACCCAGCCCTCTCTTGAGTTTCTGTCTGGAAAAGCCTCAGGGCTGTCAAAATAATTTACTGTTTGTTCTGATACCGGATGGTAGGCCCCGACCTCCATTTCTCAGAGCATTTACTCAAAAGGGCTCACAATTGTGAATCCTTTCTCTGTCCCTCCAAGATGTATTTGTATCTCCTTCAGCTCAGAAGCGTCTTTCTCATATACCTGAAAGCCATTCCTTTGCGATGCGGGCCTCTGTCCCCGGTCTCTGTGGCAACAGAGCCCTCCCTTGGAGCACAGCCAGCAGCAGACACGGCTGGCCTGGTCACACTTACACTGACCAACCCTCTGTGACTTCTCATTTGAGCCCCCTCCCTACACCCTCATTCTCCCCTTGAAACACCCAGTCACCTCTGTGCCAATCAGAAGGGAGTTCAGCTCTTTCCCCTACTGTCAGCAGTTACTGAATAAGATCTGTTTTCACCTCTTAAACTAATAGCCGGCTTTGTTTATCTTTGATACCCAAGAACCTTCCCCTAGTGATTCTGTCATGCTTCTCCTTTATTAGTCGGCGTTCTACTAGAAAGAAGACCTTTCTCTTCTCCCCCTCCGCTCTGCTTCTTTGTTCCTTCATATTATACTCAATGTGTGCTGCTTTTATTAACTGTGGTGCTCAGTTGGCCAGTAGGAGCTCTGTCAGACTGGCTCCTGTGTCTTTATGACATGTTTTCCATCATTTTTTGAGCACTTCTTTACCTTCTGGCACAAGATGTTCCAGGTTCATCTTGTACTTTTCCTGATTCAGCCCTGAAATCAGCCAGTTCTCCAATGAGTCATAATTCCTTTTAGAGGGGAATGGTATTTAGAAACCAAGATACAAGCACTAGATGTTCTCATTGCTATGGGGTGTCATTGCTGCTAGGTCCTTTCAATGGCAGAGCTAAAAAATAAAAACCAAAGAAGCAAACATGAGGGACTTCCCTGGTGGTCCAGTGGATAAGAATCCGCCTTGCAATGCAGGGGACGCAGGTTCAATCCCTGGTCGGGGAACTAAGATCCCACGTGCCACGGGGCAACTAGGCCCACTCACCACAACTAGAGAGCCCAAGTGCCACAACTACTGAGCCCATGCGCTCTGGAGCCGGCACACCACAACTAGAGAAGCCTGTGATCTGCAACTAGAGAAGCCTGCACGCCACAACTAGAGAGAAGCCCGCACACTGCAACGAAGAGCCCACGCGCTGCAACGAAGACCCAGTGCAGCCAAAATTTAAAAAAAAAAAAAAAGAAGCAAACAGGAGTTCATACTGAAGACTCCAATTTACAATATGATCCACTATCACAGGGCTGTTCTTTGCTCTATCCCATTCCATAATTGTATATTCCTTCTTCCACAGTGAGAACTCTGGTTCCCATTAGCATGAATCTGTTTCTTTCTTTGCTCAATCTGAGAACACATACACCGTAGTTTGAGAATAGCTACACTACCTACCAACAGCAAACTTACTAAGTTCAAGATATTTTTTTCCATTCTTTATATCTTTACACAGAAGATATATAGTCAAAATACTGTGTTCAATACTGTGGATTTTATTTTTCTTCTATGCGGTTATGGTGCCCATTTGATATACAGTTCAATGTATTTGTTTCTGGTGATGTAGTTTCAGGATGCCATGGGTATCCCAGGTGTCTCTGCTATGGATAAGAGTACAGGAAAATAGATCAAGATTACCATCAAAAAATGACAAGGGCCATTTGAGCAAAGAACACATTGAGCTTATGGTCCAAAAGCTAAGAAGTACAAAGCTGAATATGAGAAGCAGAGGAGCAGATGGCTTCCAGAAATCCACTTGAGTTCTGTGCATTCAACATGAAAGCAAAGGTTGAAGATGAGAGACTCAAAGGCAAGATCAAAGATGAGGACAAACAGAAGATTCTTGACAAGTATAATGAAATCATCAACTGGCTTGATAAGAATCTGACTGCAGAAAAGGAAGAACTTGAACTTCGGCAGAAAGAGCTGGAGAAAATTTGCAAGCTCATCGTTATCGAGTTGTAGCAGAGTGTGAGAGGAAGCCCTGGGGCTTCCCGGGTGACGGAGCTCCTCTTCCGGGCCCACCTTTGAAGATGTAAGTGAAGCCAACCTGAGCATAGATAATTCAGCCCTGTTCCACGGTAAAAAAAAAAAAAAAAAAAAAATTGAAGGAGCCAAATTCACAACAAATCCAGTGACAGTCTTAAGGTTGAGCTATTGAGTAATTCAATACTGCACTGAATTACTGGCTTTCTCATTACGTAGGGAATATGTGCACAGGGAAAGGAAATAACATTGCATTTTATTAACATGTTGTAAAATGCAATGCATTAAATAAAATCTGTATTTACAATCAGTGCCCAAAAAAGCTTATTAAAAAAGAAAAAATTGTTTGGTCATGCCATAGTTTCAAAAGGAAAAAATCGCTGGGTGAGCTCAACAGAAGAGAGATGACAGGAGAAAGAATCAGTGAATTTGAGGATTGAACAATTGAAATTATCTAATATTAACAACAGAGAGAAAATAGACTGAAAAATGTTAGCAGAGCCTCAGTGGCCTGTGGTACTATTATGGAAGATCTAACATTCACTGAGCTCCAAAGAAGAGAAGAAAGTGTGAGGCTGAAAACTATTCAGATATGACAAGCTGAAAATTTCCCAAATTTGGCAAAAGACATAAATCTGCAGATTTAAGAAACTGGGTGGACTCCCTAGATAAGGCCACAGAAATCCACATCAATATACATTGTAGGACTTACCAGGTGGTGCAGTGATTAAGAATCGCCTGCCAACGCAGGGGACATGGGTTCTATCCCTGGTCCAGGAAGATCCCACATGCCACAGAGCAACAAAGACCATGCGCCACAACTACTGAGCCGGCGCTACAGAGCCCGCAAGGCACAACTACTGAGCCCGTGAGCCACAATTACTGAGCCCATGTGCTGCAACTACTGAAGCCTGCGCGCTGAGAGCCTGTGCTCTGCAACAAGAGAAGCCACCGCAGTGAGAAGCCCGTGCAACGCAACGAAGAGAAGCCCCTGCTCGCCGTAACTAAAGAGAAAGCCCACGTACAGCAACGAAGACCCAACGCAGCCAAAAAATAAACAAATAAATAGATAAAATAAAATTACTTAAAAAAATAGACTGATGGAATTCCTAATAACTGAACCACGGTTGAATTCCTGGAATAAATCCTTCTTGGTTGTGCTATATTTCTTAACGTGGTATGGACTCTGCTGACATTTTACTAATGTTTTTTGCATTGGCATTAATATAAATCTTGGGGTTTGGGGATTTTTTTTGTTTTGTTTTTCGGGATGTTTCTTGGCCACACCACACGTCACGTGGGATCTTAGTTCCCCAACCAGCGATGGAACCTGTGCCCCCTGCATTGGGAGTGCGGAGTCTTAACCGCTGGACCGCCAGGGAAGTCCCTGGCATTAATACAAAAGATCACTTCATGTGTTTTTATTTCTCCCCACTGCAAGATAATAGAACCTGCTTGGAGAGACAATGTCCTGTCTCACTAACCATGAGCCAAACAAACAGCCTTACATTTTAGACTCCAATGTCTAAGCCCCAAATACAATATGTAGAAGGTCACATAGGGAGTTTCATTTTGCATAGTCATGAAAAAAATGTGGATAAGTGACGACTCACCTTAGCTCTTGGGGGTTCTGTGTATATGGGAAGGAAGGATGAAATAAACTCTACAAAATTTAACGGTATCAGTATTGATATCCTCCCATCTTGCCCCACTCACTCTCTCACCTTCATCCCTAAAGTGGTCGACATCATAAATTTGTCACAAGACCTAAAAATAAAAAACTAATTATAGCACTGGGTTTTTTTTTGTTTTTTAATGTAGACAGTTTAGACTGAGAACTTAAAAAGGGAAGTTTTGGGGAATTCCTTGGTGGTCCAGTGGTTAGGACTCTGCTTGCACTGCAGGGAGCATGACTTCGATCCCTGGTCAGGGAACTACGATCCCTCATGCTGCACAGCGTGGCCAAAAAAACTTTTTTTAAAGGGAAGTTTCTGATTCCTTTAGTAGACTGGCATTGTAATAGGAAAGACAATTGCATGGCGTTGATCCAGTGACCCTTAAAAATTCAGGATGGTGGGGTTAGTGGCAATTTTGTATTAAAGTTAAATGCCAATCAAATCACTGATAGAATCAGCAGTTTGGAGAAAATAAATATATAAACATACTATCCTTTTCCTCAGTAGGTTCTTTTTGGAACCTAAGCTGTTTGCGCTCAAAGGCTGGAGATCTTTCCCTCTTGCTGAGCAGGACCCAGACTGCAAACACTGGGGTGAGGAGTACATATGAATATGCATGTGGATTTCACTAGATACTATGTTAACTACGGGTTCTCCTAATTCCTGGGGTAAAATAGTAAAAAGTAAAAAAGACTTTTTTTTTTTATCGGTAGAAATTACTTAGGAATCCTTCAGAGATGGCATTAGGATTCAAGAAACTGGATAACCCAGGCTAAAGCCCAGTGAGCTAAACAAGCTGCCCACCACGGGCCGTGGCCCAATTCTGGCACCTGCCAAACTTACTTTACCGTCTTAAGAAGTCTCTAGCCAATCCCGTGCTGGAGAATTATGAAGCTGCCTTTTCTTGGGGGAAGATAGAGAATCATCCACTTTCCTATTCACCCTCTTTCTAGGGATGCATTTCTCCAGTTCTAAAATTCAATACTCCTGCTTCGTGAACAGAGATAAAAGCCAGCAGGGCTAGACGGGCCCAACCCCATGATCGGACAGGGACTCAACCAAACAAGGGAAAATGGAAGAGAAAAAACTGGGGAGAGGGCTTCCCTGGTGGCGCAGTGGTTGAGAGTCCGCCTGCCGATGCAGGGGACACAGGTTCGTGCCCCGGTCCGGGAGGATCCCACATGCCGTGGAGCGGCTGGGCCCGTGAGCCATGGCCGCTGAGCCTGCGCTTCCAGAGCCTGTGCTCCGCGGCGGCAGAGGCCACAGCAGTGAGAGGCCCGCGTACCGCAAAAGAAAAAAAGAAAGAAACTGGGGAGAAATACATCCAAGGCCCTAAAATATCACCCCTCAAACTCCCCCTTCCCCATACCTCCCAGACATCACCTCTGTGACTTTGCCATTCGTATTTATTTTAACCTAACTCACATAGATCTAGAGGGAAGGAAGACACTGTAGGTGATTTCCCCTAAACCCTGGTCTCGAGGGTCTGTTACTCTCTCCCTAATTAGGTCCTAGTTCCACACTCGGGAAGTCCTTCGAGGCTTATCTGAAACCCACGGGTAGGTCTCTCACGTCTGTCAGAGGGGAAATGCCCCTTCCTGAGATGGGCCACAGCTCCTGACCCCAGTTCTCCGCACAGCTGGGTCTGTCCCTGCAGCCCCTGCGGGACTTGGTGAGGCGTGACCTCGGGCAAGGGGGTCCTGATGGGCAGAGATCTGGACTCCTCCTCAGCGCCACCATCTCCTTCACAGAAGAACAAGCAAGTGTGGTCTCTCCGAAAACAGTCCTCGGCGAGTGGTTAGCATCACTTCCTGCCGGGTCTTCCTTTCCTTGGAACATTTTATTCTATTTTTCTCGGGGCCTCCAAGGAATACAGAGTAGAAACATGTAGGGAAAGTCCACAGCTGACGAGCTGTACATTTAATGCACAGGGACCTGCTACGGGCCTGACCCTGGGTGTCTTATCAGTACTTTAATCAGAATAGCCTTTTGATTTTTCCAAAAATCCTACCGGAGCTGCCAACTTCAGGGAAGAGATGCATTAATTTGTCCTCTCCTTTGTAATAAATGGACTTTGTTTCTCCCCACCCTTCATTTTATGAGGCAGCAGTTGGAACCGGACACAAACACCAACGGTGGAAAGAGGGCGGCATAGCCGACAGAACAGCCTCTTGGCCCCCGCCCTTTTGTGTCTCCAACACATAAACGCCCTACACCTCAGCTTCTTCATCCATAAAATGAGAAGAATGTCCATTTTGAGATGGTTGGGGTTAGAGATAAGGTATATGTGTATATAAAGCATAGTAGGTGTTCTGCTTAAATCCTTCCAAATTCCACACAGAAATGCTGTGTTTCACCTAGAGAAAACCTAAGCTCCTTATGTCCTGTGCAGGATTAGCCTAAGTGTGCCCTGCACTCCGCATGGCTCTTGGCCACACCCCTCACCTCCATCCTCCGGGTACCTTTACCTCCTTCCCTGCTCTTCACACACCCACCCCGCGTGCTCTGACTCTGGAACCTCTGCGGTGGCTCCGAGCTGCACCCGGGTCTCCACGAGGCCTCTTCTCACCTCACCACCCACTTCTCCCATCACTGCTTTTTCGCTTCACAGCACTGAACACTGTCTGGAATGATCCCACTCGTTTATCTGTGTATTCACAAGGGCAGGAAATGGGCTCTTGCTTCTAACTCTAACTCTGAGAACACTCCCTTTCCAGAATCTCCCCCACGCCCAGATCTCACCTTTCTGCTCCCCAGCCAGCAGGCTGTGTTTGGGGTGAGCCCAGCCTAACAGAGAATTTTAAATCCCGCTTAGGTCTCTGCACAGGTGTGACTGGCCTGCACCCTAACCCAGAGACAGTGACTCTCGTTTCCTTTGCTGACACGGAGCTGTGCTCCCCCACGGGAGGGTCTGGCAGAGCTCAGCGTCCGTGCTGGCCCCGTCACCCACAGGTACTGGTGTCGGGACCCAGGCCGGGGTCTGCTGCTCTAGGAAAAGTTAAACGTGCTTGGAGGGGCAGCAGGAATAAAGAGACACAGCCACGAGGAACGTTTGTATTTAAAATTCCTCCCCTTCGTTTTCTTCTTCAAAAGAATCAGTCCCCACTTCCTCATAATCCTTCTCCAGGGCAGCCAGGTCCTCCCGGGCCTCGGAAAATTCTCCTTCTTCCATCCCCTCTCCGACGTACCAGTGCACGAAGGCACGCTTGGCGTACATGAGGTCGAACTTGTGGTCCAGGCGGGCCCAGGCCTCGGCGATGGCCGTGGTGTTGCTCAGCATGCAGACGGCCCGCTGCACCTTGGCCAGGTCTCCCCCGGGGACGACCGTGGGGGGCTGGTAGTTGATGCCCACCTGGGGAAGAGAGGGTGAAGATGCGGCAGTCAGCGGATAACACAAGCTGGGGCAACTTGGTCACGTGGTGGGTGGGGCAGCAGGCCTGGACGTGAAGAGGGGATCAGGAGGTGGGACGGCGGGTGGGTAGAGAGGTGCGTGTGGGAGAGAAAGCAAAAGCAAGCGGCACTGGGCCGGGAAACTCAAGGGGAGGCGAAGGGCTGGTAGAAACCCTAGTGGGAGACTCAAGCAGGCAAATGAGGATAGGGAACAGGGGGTCAAGCAGGGCGCGTGTGCAGTGCCAGCAGACGGGGGTTATTATAAGTTCACTCCTTCCAATGGTATCTCGGGTTCCTCTTAGTTATGCTGTCAACGGGTTTAGGGCAGTTTCTCTGCCAAGGGTGAAGGGCTGTTTGAAAGATCAGGGAGAGGACTTCTCTGGTGGCGCAGTGGTTAAGAATCCACCTGCCAATGCAGGGGACACGGGTTCGAGCCCTGGTCCAAGAAGATCCCACATGCCACGGAGCAGCTAAGCCCGTGCGCCACGACTACTGAGCCTGCCCTCTAGAGCCCACGAGCCACAACTACTGAAGCCCGCGCACCTAGAGCCCGTGCTCCACAGCAAGAGAAGCCACCGCAATGAGAAGCCGGCACACCGCAACGAACAGTAGCCCCCGCTCGCCGCAACTAGAGAAAGCCCGTGCACAACAAGGAGGACCCAACGCAGCCAAAACTTAATTAATTAATCAATTTTAAAAAAGATCAGGGAGGGCTTCCCTGGTGGCGCAGTGGTTGAGAGTCCGCCTGCCGATGCAGGGGACACGGGTTTGTGCCCCGGTCCGGGAGGATCCCACATGCCGCGGAGTGGCTGGGCCCGTGGGCCATGGCCGCTGAGCCTGCGCGTCCAGAGCCTGTTGCTCCGCAGCGGGAGAGGCCACAACAGTGAGAGGCCCGCGTACCGCAAAAAAAAAAAAAAAAAAAAAAAAAAAAAGATCAGGGAGATATTCTCAAGCAATAAATAAAGAGATGCAAAAGGTTCTGGGGATGGTGTCAGCATTTACCAGGCCCTCTATCTCTGGGGAGTGGGGTTTCTTGGAAGAAAAGCATGGAAATCAAAGAAAGTCAATTAAAACTCTTGCTGGATGAGCCAATCCCCCAAGTTCTGGCAGCATGGAGGGTCCTCCAAGTTGATCCAGCCCAACCTGATGAGGGGGCTAATATCCCGGAAATCTCCCTTCTCCCCACACATACCCCAAAATGGAGCCGACCCCAGGAACTCTAGGAACCTGGAAGGGGCCTCAGGTGACAACTGTGATAATACTCATGGGACACTGAGAACCACGGAGCTGGCCCCAAAATGCCTCTCCACCAGGCCACCAGGTCTTAACTGTCAATCTCTTAAATTCATAGCTTTAAAATGCATGTCCTCTGAGAGGTGGAGGCGGGAGTGGCACAGGCTGTAACCCACTAAATGAATTCACAATGATCTATCGTTCCTCTTAAACAAAAGTGGCATCTTGGGGGTGGAGGTATGCTGAGACAGGGGCAAAGGACCAGAGTGAGAAGGGAGAAGGCAATGCCACGTGACATATTTCACTAGACCAGCCAACTCTGCTCTCTTTTCAGCAGTTACACCCCTTGACCCTGGGGAGGATGCTACAGGGTGAAGTTCAACACCATCCACCCCCACGGCATGTGCTTTTCTGAGAAGCAGCTAAAGGTTCTAGAACTGCCTTATCTTTCTGGTCATAACCCCGGAGCTTCAGCTTAAAATAAAGGGGCAAGAATACGGGGGCATGTCCTTTTTGGTAATTTCTCCACCACCCTCATATCTCATTCTTTTTTTTTTGCCTATTCATTTTACTACTAGCTTGTTTTGTTGTTTGTTTCCATTTGAAAGAAAAAAAAAAAACCCAACAACTTGGGGGAAGATCCTGAATGTTTTCGCAAGAGTGACCAGAGCTGCCACATAAAAATAGGCACAGTCCAGGGGACAGGATTCTGTACGTGGCTGGAGCAGAGCAGGGTGGGAAATGCTCTCCGCCATCAGCCTCTCAGCTGAGAAACCAGCATGAGGTGTCTTATTTCCGTTAAGTCCCAGCAGGGAAAACTGAGACGTGCTCATCTCTGTCTCGAGCAACTGTCACAACCACCTCTGGTGTTCAGCAAACCTCTAAATTATTAAAGGCCTGCCAGGGGTCTAATTAACATGAATGGTGGCAGCCGCTTTGATGGTGGACTCGGATGAGACCGTGGGACACAGGACAAAGCAGTCAAGCAGGCACGAGTGCAGGGGCAGCTGCCTGCCCGGCCAGGGCGACTCAGGGGGGGCTTCCAGTGCTCGACATCTTCTGGTCCTGGGAGCTGGGGGCCTTCCCTGGCTATTGTGTACCCACACCAACCCTCAGAGTCCGGCGTTCCCCAGACCGCAGACCTACAACAGGCTCCCAGCTCACTCCCGGTTAGTGGAAATGTCAGGGCTTCATAACGTGAATCACAACCACATGACAACCATGGAACTCCTTATCCTTACTCGAAATCGATGAAAACTTACAGGGCGAATAATTTTTCAAAATAAACTGGGGAGAGAAGAACACATCTTTTGAGGTGTTAGAGGAGGGAATTACACCTCTCCGGCAACTTGAATAATCTGGTTACTGCATTCTCTGATCTACCGTCAGATCAGAGCTACTTCCACCCAGTCATCCTCTTCATCCCACTTGCACACAAGTTCGTTCTAGCCCCGTTCACTCCTCCCTGTAAGAGAAAAGTCCTTTCTGCCTGACCTTTGAGATGTCTGCAGATCTTAGGGCAGGAGACGTGGAGCCCTTCTCCCTACTGCACTAGTGCCCTCCCCCTCTTCCAATAATCCTCTCAAAATCTCTCCTGACCTAAAATAGGTGAATGAACGAATTAATGAATGAAATTAGTGTTACATTTGGCTTAAGCCCCTCTTCCCATCTCATCCCAGAGCTCCCACGGAATGTGCATCAGTCCAAGACCCTGAGTGTCCACCTCTTTCTCCCCATCCTTGGTGTCTCCCCCTGCTTCTCTAGCTGTCTGTCTCCACCGAGCCACCAGCTCTCACCTTGAAGCCTGTGGGACACCAGTCGACAAACTGGATGGTCCTCTTGGTCTTGATGGCGGCAATGGCGACGTTCACATCCTTGGGCACCACGTCCCCCCGGTAGAGCATGCAGCAGGCCATGTACTTGCCGTGACGGGGGTCACACTTCACCATCTGGCTGTTGGGCTCAAAGCAGGAGCTGGTGATCTCGGCCACGGACAGCTGCTCGTGGTAGGCCTTCTCGGCCGAGATGATGGGCGCATAGGTGACCAGGGGGAAGTGGATGCGGGGGTAGGGCACCAGGTTGGTCTGGAACTCGGTGAGGTCCACGTTGAGGGCGCCGTCGAAGCGCAGGGAGGCCGTGATGGAGGACACGATCTGGCTAATGAGGCGGTTGAGGTTGGTGTACGTCGGGCGCTCGATGTCTAGGTTGCGGCGGCAGATGTCATAGATGGCCTCGTTGTCGACCATGAAGGCGCAGTCCGAGTGCTCCAGGGTCGTGTGCGTGGTCAGGATGGAGTTGTAGGGCTCCACCACGGCCGTGGACACCTGGGGGGCCGGGTAGATGGCGAACTCCAGCTTGGACTTCTTGCCGTAATCCAGGGAGAGGCGTTCCATCAGCAGAGAAGTGAAGCCGGAGCCGGTGCCGCCCCCGAAGCTGTGGAAGATGAGGAAGCCCTGCAGGCCTGAGCAGGCATCTGTCTGGGAGTGGAGGACACGAGACGAGGCTCTGAGGACTCCCTCACGGGCCTCTCTGTCTGCCCCACTCTATCCCTCAACATTGTCAAGTGGGTGAAATCAAAACAGCCTTGAAGGAGCAAGGAAACACAAAGGAGCCTCGGCGGTCTTGGGAGGAACCGCTAAAATACGGGCAGCAAACCTGCACACGCCTCCGGGTCCATGAAGCTTCCAGCCCAGTGGCCTGGCTGGACCAGGAATGAACTTCCAGAACCACGGCAGTTAATGACTTTGCCCCATGAGGGCCCCAGCTCCTTGCCCACTTCCCCAGCCCTAGTCATTTGATCTTGCGGGAAATGCAGACCTACACATCCCAGCCCAACCTTGGAAGGTGGCTCAGGAAGATAAATGGGTCAGAGAACCGGAGATTTAACATCAACTTTGCCACTTCCGAGTTGTAAAAATTCGAGCAAGTTACTGAACTGAACCCTCCAGACTCATGTTTCTTCTTGGTTAAAGTGAGAACAATAAAAAATATTCATCTCGGGCTTCCCTGGTGGCGCAGTGGTTGAGAGTCCGCCTGCCGATGCAGGGGACGTGGGTTCATGCCCCGGTCCGGGAAGATCCCACATGCCGCGGGGCGGCTGGGCCCGTGAGCCATGGCCGCTGGGCCTGCGCGTCCGGAGCCTGTGCTCCACAACGGGAGAGGCCGCAGCGGTGGGAGGCCCGCGTACCGCAAAAAAAAAAAAAAAATTCGTCTCATGAGGTTGTTGTGATAATTAAGCAAGGACCTGACAGTTAGCTCTCACCAGAACTAAGAGAATTCGCAGGTCACAGAACTTCCCCATTGGCCGTGATCTATGACTGTGTTCAGTCCTGTGGTTCTGAGCTTTAGGGATCACAGATGGCTCTGAGACTGATGAACCCTACTAGCCCTCCTCTAAACAGAAAATTCGGCATCCTTAGCTCCCAAGAACCGCTGATCAAGCCCAACCTTTTCCGTTGTACAGATTAGGAAAGGGGGATCAAGTAGACAAGGGACCCACCCTGAGCTTTCTAGTCAAACCAACCCAGTTCAGATCCTGACTTGACCACTTTCTAGCTGTGGGACCCAGACCAAGTTATTGAACCATCCTGGCCCTCAATTTCCCCATCTGTAAAGTTCAAGGACAAGACCTCCTTTGTATCATTATTTAGGGGATTAAACGGAACGTATTTGACATTGGTAATGCCGTTTGTAAGTGCTGAAATAGATCAACAATCTTCCTCTTCTCTTCCAAGTTAAATGCTTTGTTAAACTGTGCTGACAGGAAGCAAAGAGCTTCGCCTTTCTCACACCTGGAATCTCCCCGGACACCACCGTAGAGCACCTGTAAGTGCTACCGGGGCATCACCTGGAGGGCAGCCCACAACGTCCAGCCAGAGGAAGGGGCGTCAGCCCTGTGAATGCCTCTTACGGACATAAGCAGAAATTCCCAAATCTTAGGCGTTTATCCTGTAGCCAGGGGTCACGTGCCTCCACCCAGCCTGTTCAGAGAGGTGAATCCTAGTACGTCCAGCTCACCAGCTCCCTGCCCTTGTAAACACATACCAGCTTGCGAATGCGGTCCAGCACCAGGTCGATGCTCTCCTTTCCCACCGTGTAGTGGCCCCGCGCGTAGTTGTTAGCTGCGTCCTCTTTTCCTGTGATCAGCTGCTCTGGATGGAACAGCTGGCGGTAGGTTCCTGCCCGAACCTCATCTACCAAGAGAGGGGACCATCAGTCTTACTACCTGGTTCCCAGAAGAGAATACACATGGCACCCCTACCTACTGAACTCCATTGAGGTGGAAACAGACAACCGTATAATATACCTGCGAGGCTAAGAGAATTCCAGGGTAACACAGGCACTAACAGAGCCAGAAGCCCGGGACTCAAGCAGCAATGAGAAGCCAGCTGCTCTACTGGCTGGACCTTAAAAAGCCTTGGGTTTACAAAGCTGGCCAAACACCAAAGTTGACTGCCTCTTCCCCCTGGACCCACAAGGCTTCCCTCTTGTTTTTCATTCATGCTGCAAAATTTACCCCAGAATTTAACCCGATTTCACTTGCATCCAAATGTTCCAGGGACACCGAGAAAGATTCAGAATATGCCTGGCTCCTAGGCTCCCCCGGAATTGTCCCAGCCCTAACCTCCATCTCTGGTGGCAACAATACATGTCAGGCATTAGAGATATTTCAGAACAACTTTGAAGCAAAGCTATGTTCCAGGCTCCAGAAGAGCTGGAGCCCAAGAGAGGCCACGGGGCCGGGGGCTCTGCTCACCTCCAAGGTCCACGCAAAGTGGACACACGGCAGGCCAAGGTGCCTCAGGCCCCACCTACAGCCCCTCTCTTCTACAGGGTCCCTCTGCTCCCCCAGGGAAAGCACCCATCTATGCAGTGGCCTGGGAAGCTCATCTGCCCTTTCTGTATTTGTACAAGCGTCCATGGGATAGAGGGCCTGGGGTCTGTGGCCCTAGAAACAGTGTTCAGGCACCGCAGGCAGTGCCCAGACATCCCTGGGGGACTTGTCCACCTTCGCTGGTGAGCAGACTTTGAAGATGAGAAAATCCTGGTGAAGAGCGAGGACTGATCCAGGGGGTACTGGGGCCGGGGGAGCTGGGAGAGCAAGAATCCTGCCCCAACACAAGTCAGAATTCCTGTTCCCTAAGATCCAGAAGAGGTTCACTCTAACCTACGGCAGCCTCTGGCTGTAAGAGAAAGTGCCTGCTATTTCGTCTCGTGAGCGAGATGCTGCAAGGTTATCCCAGGCCGCCGGGACAGACTGCAATTACCGTAGATCGGAAACATACACTTTGGGAAACTGACTGTTTGAGGGCATCTTATAATTTCTGAAATTATTTGTATTTTGACCCTTAGTATTTAATAAACAATGTCGGCAATGTCGGTCTGTCTCAGCAGATTTCAGTGGAGAGCACTAGGTTGGAGCTTTAATGGGCAGCAGAGATCTGTGATCCCCACTTGAGATCCCGAGACTGCGGAGAACTCTAGGAGCCAAGAGTCATGTGGTGGGGGGCTCCGGATGAGCCACCCCTTCCACGTGCAGATCTGCTTCCCCAGACACCACGGCCTCTGCAGTCCGGTGCTGTCCCTGTGCGGGGACCCTGGCCCACACTCACCCACCACGGTGGGCTCCAGATCGACCATGACGGCCCGGGGCACGTGCTTCCCGTTGCCGGTCTCGCTGAAGAAGGTGGTGAAGGAGTCATCGTCCTGGACCTTGCTGGCCTGCGTGCTAAAAGTGCCATCGGCCTGGATGCCGTGCTCCAGGCAGAAGAGCTCCCAGCAGGCATTGCCGATCTGGACCCCTGCTTGGCCCACATGGACGGATATGCATTCCCGCTGCGGGGAGAGAGCAGCCCAGTCAGAGCCCCGGCCCGGCCACGCCTCTGCCCCAGGCCCCCAGGCCCCCAGGCCCCCACCTCTGAGGACCTGTCCATCCCTGGAACTCGACGGGCAGGACACCCATGCCTCCCGCCATGCCATGCCCCAGCCACGTGGGGTCTGGGCACCACAGCATCCGGGTCAAGACTCGGTTCCAAAGAAGCACCACAGCTTTGTGGTTTGCTGTAAAGATTGCTTTCCAGGGTTAATCCTTTGTGTCAAGACAAGGAAAAAGAGGGCAGCTGCGTGGAGGAAACTGGGCTAATTCCAAACCACGAGACTCCTGCACGGATGGAGCCGGTCAAAGGAAGAACCAGTGAGAACAGCAGAAACCACCCCCAAATCCACTGCCGTGCCCAGCGCAGGGCTCCCGTTCCTGCTGCAGCCTGAGTCTCCCAGCCGCCGCCACACACACACACACACACACACACACACACACACACACACACTCACATACACGCTCCCTGTCTCCGCATCACAGAACAGGGAAGCACACGGTGGAATGTACTTTGGAGTCTGTATCATGGGTGTCATTAGTGCTCTGGCTACAACTGTAGGAATGAGAAAGGATCAGTACATCAGCAAGGGAGGGCTGGGAGGGGACAAAGTAGGCACCTCCTGAACTCTGAGGGACTGGAAAGTTCCTCGGTGGCCACCATAACCTGCTCCTTCACCCACGTCAGGCCAAGTGCTAAGGAAAGCTGACCTTTAGAGTGTCCTTTTCTCTATGTTGCTCTGGTGTGAAGCTGCAGTTACCTGATTGGCCCTGGTGCTAACAGCTTAGGATGGGGTGTGCGTGTGTGTTTGTGTTGTGTACATTCGTGTGGTGTGTATGTGTGTATATATGTGTAAGTGTGTGTGTGCGGATGTGAGTGTGTGAGTGTGTGTTATGGTTTTGCTGGGACGGTGAACTCGTCACCCACAACACCCCACCGGGGAAGCAGGGGCCCTGCAAGGAGACTGTGTGCTCGAGATGGAGCTGGGCAGGGAAGCATGTGCTCGCTGTGTGGCCTTCTGTTCTTAACTGTGACCCGACCTGGCATTTTCCAGCTCCGGGGAACCCAAGCCAGGAGCAGAGCCTCCAGAGACCGTGGCTGGGCATGGGGTATGGGACTCCTGGGACCCTGGGGCTCCCTGGGTGTGGGTGCAGGGAAGCCAGTGGTGTCAGGAGCCGGTGCCCTAACACTTATACAACGTGGCACTGCTCCACACCTGTCTCTGTGCCCTGGCCTCTGTGCTTCTGTGAGCCTGGTGGCCAGGAAAGGGCTTTGCTCACAGCCACCCACACCCCAGGGCACAAATCTTGCCTCTCAAGTTACACGCTGTGCTGTGTGACCTGGCCTGAGTTACGTAAACCCCCTTCATCTGAAAAGCATAAGTTACCGAGCACTTTTGTTGTGATCGCTCTTACCCTATCATTATGCATTTTCATTATTGGAGCTTCACTCTCCACCTGGAAGAGGCACAGGCGGAAAGCCGGAGACCTCAGGCTACGTTCCTCTCACAATGAAAGGACTTTATCTTCGGACTCAATTCAGGCCTAAGGCAGCAGGGTCCTTCCCCCAGGAACCCCCCATAACCAGCAGCTACCGACCAGACCACACCTTCACATGCAGCTGTGGCTTCCTGGGGTGGGTGGTGAACTGAGGGGACCCGGAGAGACCTGAAAGGAGCAGGTCCCACATGTTGCCCTGTGACCCCACCTCCCAACCATCCTCCAGGCATCCCCTGGGCCTTTCTGGAAGGAAACAGGGGTATTTCAGGAAGATCAAAGGTCAGAGGAGGAAGAGTAAAGGATCTCAGGGTCCTGAAAACCACCAACATGGTGATACGGAGGTTTTCACACCCCTTTAACCTCATGCTAGTCAATATGCCAGTCTCCACAGATGAAATCAGTCTCACACACACACACGCACGCACACTCACACACACACACACATGCACGCGCACACACACGCACACGCGCACACACGCGCACACGCACACACACTCCTTAGGAGGAGCAGTTTTCCCTGTTACACTAATTCACAAGAGTAACCAGAGGTATGCGATAGACTCAGGGGCTCCCCTGGTGGCACGGTGGTTGAGAGTCCGCCTGCCGATGCAGGGGACACGGGTTCGTGCCCTGGTCCAGGAAGATCCCACATGCCGCGGAGCAACTAAGCCCGTGTGCCACAACTACTGAACACAAACACATCAGGTAAAGTAAACATGGCAGACAAATAGTAATTATTAAATCTAGATGATGGATATATGGGTGGCGATACACTACCGTACTTCTCTGAAGGTTTGACGGTTTTCATACTAAAATGACAAAAATTAAAGAAAGGAAACAGAGTAAGAGCCAAGTGACGGCTCCCCTCACCCTAACGACCCACTGCGAAGGGCCAGGCTCTTCCTGTCCCTTTTCAGTCTGTCATTGATTCAACTAGCAATGACCGAGCCCAGTTTGTCAGGGCAAATGAGAACTTTAAAGTTATGCGAGGGGGGAACTTCCCTGGCGTCCAGTGGTTAGGACCTGGGTGCTTTCACTGTCAGGGCCAGGGTTCAATCCCTGGTCGGGGAACTAAGATCCCACAAGCCACGCAGCATGGCCTAAATAAATTAATTTATTACATAATTACATGAGGAAATCACCAGTGAAATGAAAAGTTAGGTGAGCCCCCTCATTTAACTAATGGTGCTAAGGTCTGTGCACCATTTGCACCTGCTCTGAGAGGACAAGGACCCCACGGCTCCTCTGGCCACTGTGCCTCGTTGCCACCCACCCCCTTCCTGGAGGCTCTACACAGGAACACGCAAAGCACCCCCAGTGCTGACGGCCTGGGGGCCAGCCCTCATGCCCAAGACAGGTCACCCATCTGCCATGACCAGGGACGTTATGTGAGCTCAGAGCCTTCAGGATTCTAGAGCTGGGCTGGCCTCACGGATCACCGAATATGATTCCCACCCCATTATTTTACAGGTGAAAAAGCTGAGGCTCAGAAACGTAAAGGGGCAGATTGGAAATTTCACAGGGCAAGAGCCTGGCCCCAAATCCAGGTCTTCTGACCTCTCCTTGACACCACCCACCCCCTGCCTCGTTTGCACTCTTAACCCTCTGGGCTCTGGTGGGCCACACCTACGGCAGCACAAGCCTGATAGCAGAGAGCAAGGCAAGCTTGGACGGCAAACCTCCAAACCAAAAAAAGCTCCATCGCAGACAGAAACAGAAGGGCTCGCGGTGGGAGCCTCTGAAAGTGGGCCACCCTCCCTGCAAGACCAGGACTGTTTCTCCAGGTGGTGAGTGCCGAGGCCGGGGCCGGGGGGTGAGCTGACCCAGCAGAGGAACTTTACATCATGTGTTTGCTCCAAACTCATGTTTCAGATTGCGTCTCTGGCCAGGCAGAGCTGCTGCTTTCTCTCTCACACTGCTCCTCCCTCAGTTCTATTTTGACTCTGGGCTTGTAGGGCTCAGGCCAGCTTTCTGCTCCTGGGCCCCTGTGAGATGAAGGGGGCCCCACCAGTGGTGCTGGAGCCTCCAGCCCAGCAGTCCAGGGGGTGAAGGGGAGGGAGCTGGAGAGACCTAACACAGGAGCGCCCTTCCTCGAGGAAAACATAACACCCTCCCCAGACCTAGTGCTGGGTGGCTACCAAAGAGACCTGCTCTGTTGGTTCCCGCAGCACAGAGCTACTGTCCTTGTCTGCAAGACGGCATCAGGAGGGACTGGGCCAACTCCCACTCGCCCTTCAAGTCGCTCATTAGTCGTCCCGTCCTGCAGAAGGTCTGGAAGGCCCCACACCAGCCGGGGCCCCACGGCGCCCTTCCTCAGCCCCCGCCTCCCCATCACTGCTCTACTGCACGGCTCCTAGTCGCTCTTTTGCTTTTCTGACTTAGCCGGTGGAGAGCAAGGAGTCCCCATTTCCTGGCCAGATACCCAGCCTCGAGTACAGGGCTTGACTGCAGCAGGGGTGATTGGAAAGAAAACCCTGCCGAGGCTTAGTGTCCATCTAACAAGGGGAGTGGCCAGGGCCTGAGAGGCAACAGGGGCTCAAAGGAGAAAAGACAGCTTGCAGCTTGGTTTCCCCCAGCAGGAATATTTGCAGACATCTTGGAGAATGTAGATGTGCCAGCAGGTGTTTCAGCTGGATTCTGGAGCAGTGTGAACGAGAGGCGGGAGAATTTAGGGCAGCTCCCACAAAAGGCTTGGTTTGTCCGAAGTGTAGGCTTGTGAAGGCTGGGCAGAAGCAGCAACAGAGCTGCCCACGAGCATCCTCCCCGGGGAGGGTGCCCAGTTCTGCAGGACGGCAGAAAAAAGACACTCCAGAACCTGGCAGTCCTCTCATAACTCCACTGCAAGAAATCTTTCCTTAGGTCAACCTTATATTATTTCTGTTTTAATAGTAATCGTTTCCTTTTCATTTGCTCTCAGAGGACTCTGATAAGCTCGCTGCAATCCTCTGCAGAAGGAGGCTTTGTAGCTTTAAAAATAGTTTCGAACCATCACAAAACAGTGAAATTGGCATATTATCTTGGAAGGGACCTGACAGTGTAGGCCAGTGAAAACCTGAGACCAGGCCACATACCCCGACCACCTGTGGGTCAAGGGCCACACAGTTGCCTTCAGGAAGCATATTTTTAGACCCAATTACTTCTAGCTCTCAGGCTAGGATAATAAATCACCTACACTTCAGGATCTAGGTCGGAGATGACAGGTAAAAAGTAGAACCAGTGCTCCAGAGGGATAATTAAAGTACGAACAATGTGGTTCACGAAAGATTGCGCTACCTCTGCTCAAAATCCTTCAATTAGAGCACATTTGGACTCAAAGAATAGACAGCAAGCCAGAAACGGCAGGAACAGAGTCGACCCAAGTTAACATCAGGCTGCAGGCGCTGCAGCAGGGCAGCAACAGGGGTGGCAGAGACGGCCCTCGGGAGTGGCCAGGGCTGGTCGTAGACTCCTAGACTCTCTAGACCCTTCGAGGTCAAAGGCCCTTGAGCTTCAGCCAACACTGGGGTCAGGTGCCGGAGAAAGCGAGCGAGTGTTAATCCGCCGCACACGGTACCCACTCTCCTCCTGGGCTCCTCATCTGGGAGAAATTCTAACAGACAGTCCTGTCAGTCCCTTGGTGGCCAAAGGGAGGGAGCAGTGGGTCTACTCTGCCCCCAAGAGCCACATCTTCCCACCCACCCCATCACTAGCCCTGTACTCACTAGCTCTTTCCTCCTCAAAAATTACTGTAACTTTCTCTCTTCCTCTCAAGGTCACTGAGGTCACTGAGCCGCAGCATCACTCCCAGGCTCTGCGTGGGCCCAACTGTAGCCCAGACGCTCCCGGTGGACACAGTGCCTGGGGGTGGGGCCTCCGCTGCCACCCACAGCATGTGCCCAGGGACCTCTGGGGACCCGCACTTAGTGACCGCAGCCCCCGGGGTGCTCGGAGTCGGAAGCTAAGCCCGGGCCCTGTGGGGCTCAGCCACGCCGCCCGCTCAGGGCGTCCGCAGAGGCCTGTGGACTCGGAAGCAGCATCCGCCTCACCCCCAGGACACTCTGCCTTCTAGCTGCCCATTTCTGCAGGAAGACAGGCTCTTTGTTGCCATCTGATGCCAGTCCCCACCTGAACTCACGGGCCTGCCCCCCCAGGAGGAGTGCAGTGAGGAGGCTGTGCTCTCCACTCCCCCCGTGAACCACAGACACATTCTCTGAGGCCTGGAATCACCGACACCAAAAAGGGTGTCACAGTCTCAGTTCCCAGGAGACCTGATTACCAGAGGGACCCTGGGAGCAGATGGGAATGCTCAGTTACAGGGTTAGTTCTAAAATCCTCACCTAGAAACTACAGAAATGCTGCATCCATCCTCAACACGGGCAGCCTTCCCCAACCCTCAGGAGGGAAGCCCAGCCACTGGAGGAAGGAGAGTCCTTTCGGCACGGGTGGGACTCTGGGTCCAGCTGTGCAGATGTGTCAGCCTAGCCTTTCAGCAATGAGTCAAGGGGTTTTGAAAAAGAGGTTCTGGGGACTTCCTTGGTGGTGCAGTGGTTAAGAATCCGCCTGCCAATGCAGGGGACACGGGTTTGAGTCCTGCCGGGAAGATTCCCACATGCCACAGAGCAACTAAGCCCGTGTGCCACAACTACTGAGCCCACGTGCCGCAACTACTGAGCCCATGTGCCACAACTACTGACGCCCACCCGCTCTAGGGCCTGCATGCTGCAACTACTGAGCCCACGTGCTGCGATTACTGAAGCCTGAACGCCTAGAGCCCGTGCTCCACAACAAGAGAAGCCACTGCAATTAGAAGCCCGTGTACCGCAACGAAGAGTAGCCCCTGCTCGCCACAACTAGAGAAAGCCTGTGCACAGCAACGAAGACCTAATGCAGCCAAAAATAAATATAAATAAATAAATTTAGATTCTGTGAGTGTGAAATGGTCAATAAAAATGTTTTCCCAGGCTTCCCTGGTGGCGCAGTGGTTGGGAGTCCGCCTGCCGATGCAGGGGACATGGGTTCGTGTCCCGGTCCGGGAGGATCCCGCATGCCGCAGAGCGGCTGGGCCCGTGGGCTGTGGCTGCTGGGCCTGCGCGTCGGGAGCCTGTGTTCTGCAACGGGAGACGCTGCAACGGTGAGAGGCCCGCGTACCGCAAAAAAAAAAAAAAAAAAAAAAGTTTCCCCATCAAGACAGTGCTGCCCATTAATATTCCAAATAGAACCTGCTATACAAAATTCAGTGCTTCAAAATAAAGATATTCTCTTTCCAAAATATTCCGCCATAGGTTTTCAGTTAAACATCTTTCAAATTCTTTAGCACATTTAAAATAAGGTTTTACTTTACATTTTTTGGTTTATTAGGTATTTTCAGAAACTGGCCTATTGAATGCACGTTGAAGTTTGCTCAGAGAGCTGGATTAGAATCATGGGGTCCCCTCGAAGACTCACTATGGCTCTCAGGTCAGAATTAAAATGTGCAAGAGACAGCACTTTGAAAATTATAAAGCACTAGCTACGTGCTAGATATTATAAATATTAAATATCAAATCTTGAGTATGCTGCCTAGGATTTGCTTCAAAATAACAGGGAGAGAGGGGAAGGGGAGTAAATGAAGCAAGACTCATCATAAGTAGATAACTGTTGAAATTGGATGAGGCATATACAGGGGTTCATTATAACACTCTTCTTTTGTATATGTTTGGAATTCTCTGTAATAAAAAGGTTAAAATAGTAAAACTAGGTGCAGCCTTGAAAATTTGAACCATAAGCCCTCTTCATTTTGTAGATGAGAAAAACCACTTCAGAGAGGTTAAGTGACTTTCTTGAAGTCACACAGCTAGCTGCAGAGACAGGAGCCAAAACTCTGGACTCCCAGCTCAGCTCCTTCCGTGACCCGGCACCAGGGGCCTCAGGCAGGAGTGGATTCCTCTGGCCACGAGGAGGCTGCTCTGGGGAGGGAGGGTGCGGGACAGACCTGGACTAGACTCAGCAGAGCTGGGGCCAGAGCCAGGGGCCCTGGGCACTCTCCAGAACAAGCAGAGGCCGGGAGGAGGGCAGTCCTCACCTGTCCTGCTGGTCACTGACACCCGGGCAAGAGTGTGGAAAGCCTGACCTTGGCCTGTGAGACCGCTCGCTCTGCCCCCTTCCCCACCCAACCTTTCCACCCCACTCCCAGTGGCCCAGAGAGCCGGGCTCTGGACGAGGAGATTTCTGGTTTTCCAGGCGTCTGGACAAATGTATTGGAGGCAAATGTACCCAGCCCAGGGGGCAGGGGGTGAAGGGAGGAGGTGGGGGAGGTCCTCTCCAGCAAGTAAGTCCGCGAAGGAGGTGGGCAGACCAGAGGCCAGGGTAGAAAACCACTGGTCTGAAGCCCCACCCCACCCCCGGCCTTCCGGAAGGAGAGCCCTGTGGGCCAGAGTCCTCTGGCTTGGACCACTGGAAAAACTGGGGAGTTGGAGCGGGTGCCGGGGGCCTGGGAAGCCCAAGCCAGATGGCCGGGGTTGGGAAAGGAGAACGAAGCCCCCAGGCGTGGGGCTGTGACGCCCTAAGTCCCCTGACACGTTCGGGGCTCTGTCACATTTGGCTGGGTGTAGGGACCTGACCGCCCACGCCCCCAGCCTCCGGGAATCCCTGGACTGCCTGCCCCTCCCCCACTCGGATTCCTGAGTTGCCCCAAGGTGATGCCTCAGAGCCTCACCTCTTCTGCGAGGGCCCCCATGTCCCCCTTCCCATCACCTGAGTGCACATCTCCCTTGGGTCCCTTTAAGGGGCAACTCGCCCCCGTCCCTACTTTCTCTCTACGAGAAGGGGCACTGGCACCGGCTTGTCCTCCGCCCGAGGGTGCGAGTCCCTCGACCCTGAACTGACACCCCCAGGAGACTTCGAACTCCTTAGATCCAAAGCGATGGCTGCTAGCCCCCGCGTAGATGCGGCCCTGCGCTGGGCGCCGCATGCCCCCAACCCCCAGCGCACCGCGCCCCGGCCCGGCAGGCTCACCATCGCGGCCGCTCCCGTAGCCCGCTAGCTCCCGGCTGGGCCTGCCCACTCCAACTGCTCCAGATACAGCCGCCTCCGCTGTTGTGACACCAGGCGGGAGGGGGCCAGCAGCTGCCCTGCAGCATCACAGTGCTGGCGAGGGAGGGACCGGGCAGGTCACAATCGCTCCTCCCCGCCCACCCGCGGCTCGGGTCTCTGCCCGGGCGCCGCACGCGCGGGTTGCGCGGCTGGGCTCCAGGCTCCCACGCTATGCTCTGTAGGATCAGCCTTTGTAATTCCAGCCGCTTACGAAAGAAATGTAAAGTGCTGTTAGAATAAACGTTCACGGTCCCCAAACTTTCATCCTCTTCCTGCGGCCAAACACTAGCTGTGCCAGGAAGGCCCAGCCCAGGCAGGAAAGGCACCTGCTTGGGGCTCAGCTCGAGAAGTCACCCCCAACCCGGGGGAGTGCAAGAGCGGTGGGGCAGGGTACTGGGTGGGAGGGACAGGCTCCGAGCTCAGCCCTGCTGCCGCTCGTCAGCCTGTGCTGAGTGAGGGGTGGAGCCTCTGCTCTGAAGCCCGCTGCGCCTCCATCGAGACCGGCCTGCCTACTGGGGGATTAACTGAGAGAAGAATTAGTGAGAATATAGCAGGTGCTCAGTGCGTCCTCTGTTCCCGCTTTTACTCCTCCCTCCACCATTATATTCAAGTTTCTTTCTTGATCCATTTCTCATCACTCCCTCTTCCTACCTTTAAGCCCAGAACTTGCACAACGATACCAGGATTCTGGCTGCCTCTTTGCTCAGTAATAAGCCTTTCTCTTGGTGACCACAAGTGATGTTGAAGGGCCAGGGGCTTGCCCCGCTTCCTCTGGTTGGTGGGGGTGGGGACAATGGGTCTGGCCCTCTCTTCACACTTCAGATTTTGTCCACCTTACTGAACTTCCCTCACTCTCCCCTCCCCTCCCCAGTTTAGTGGTGGGCAGGGCCATCGTTGATCCTTGGTCTCAGTGCAAACTTCCCCACCAGAGTCCATTCAGTGCTAAAGAGAGTAAAGGCACTTCTGTCTCCTCTCCCGCTCTCCTCAGGCCCCGACCTCCAACCCCATGTCACTCCAGGCAAATCCGTGGCTTTTCCGCAAGGTATTACCACATAGAGCTGCTCTGGCCGGACGTGGAGACTCGCCAAGTATCCAAGCACAAACACAGATTCACTTTCCCTTCCCTTCCCGACAGGTGCCTATCTCCGGCCAATAGAGAGTGAGAACACTTTTTTATTTTATAGCAATTTGTTCTGCTGAGCACCCATTCCTATAGTTTCCTATTTATACTGAGTTTCTAGAGGACGGGACACGTGTCTTAATCATCTTCGCATTTGAGAGAGTCTCAGACACAATGCTTTACCCATCGATACATACAGTGCTTAGTAAACTATGAGTTGAATGTTGTCTACCTTATAATGTAAGCTCCTAAAACTTGAGAACCGTGATTAAGCTAACTGCCAAGCACATGGTAAATGTTCAATAAAGGATGATGACTATTATCAACTATGCATTTATCTCCCTTCCAAACTCCCAGAGTGTACATTTGTCACTTTATCACTTCCATTACATTTAACACTTTCCACTTTGGATTCTTGGTATGTGTACGTGTGCATGTGTTTAAGTATTCCTACAAAACTGGTACACCTTGAAGGCAGGGGTTGTTATTCATCTTGGTTCCCTCCCCCTCAAAAGTAGCTAGTCAAGGGCATCAAAGATGCTCAATAAACATTGCTGAGTAAATTGATTTTTCGAGTTCTCTTTGTAAACCACCAAATATGTTATGAACAGGTTCTTAATGTCTTGGGATAAAAATGATAATGACAACAGTGGTAATTATGATGGCACTCAGAGCCTTCATTATAATTCATTGAACCTCATCGTCTTTCCTCTTTACGGGGTTAAGGGTTGGAAGGAGCCATGTCTACACCATAAATGCTGAATATGACATCTTTTGGTTCCAGGGAAGTAAAAAGATGGGTACCCCGCCCCCTCCAGTTTATATATGAAGCCTTAACCCTCAGTGTGACTGTACTTGGAGATGGGACCTTTAGGGAGGTAATTATGGTTAAATGCAGTCGTAAGAGTGGGGCTCTGACCCAATAGGACTGGTGTCCTTATAAGGAGAGGAAGACACACCAGGAGTGTATGCACAGAGGGAGGCCAGGTGAGGACACAGCAAGAAGGTGGCCATCTGCAAGCCAGGATGAGAGGCCTCACCAGAAACTGACCCTGCTGGACCTTGATCTGGGGCTTCCTGTCTGCAGAATGGTGAGATGATAAGTTTCTGTTGTTTAAGCCACCTGGTATGTGGTATTTTGTTATGGCAGCCCATTCAGACTCAGATAGTGAAAAAAAGACTCAGATAGTGGCCTGACCGTCTTTAAGAGTAAAAATCATCTACTTCTTCTTGGTTTTTAAGACCTCTGTCTCACAATTATTTGATCTGTGGCAACCTGGAGCCCACCTCCATCCTTTCTTTCTGAGTAGAAGTTTGGAAAGGAGGCAGGACACGTGTCTTCAGTCCCTGTGATGGCTATTTTATGTGTCAGCTTCACTGGACCACGGGACACCCAGACACTCGGCCACACAATATTCTGTGAAGGTGTTTCTGAATGAGATGAACATTTGAATCAGTAGACTGAGGAAAGCAGACTGTCCTCCCCAGTGTGGGTGGGCCTCATCCAATCAGTTGAAGACCTGAATTAAACAAAAGGGCTGAGTAAAGGGACCAGCTGCCTGCCTGACCGTTGAGCTGAGATACTGGCCTTCTCCTGCCCTTGGACTGGAACTCACACCAGCAGCTACTTTGGGTTCAGCTTGCAGACTCCAGATCTTGGGCTCCATGATCATGTGAGCCAATTCCTTATTTTCTCTCTCTCTCTCCGTGTGTGTGTGTGTGTGTGTGTGTGTGTGTGCGCGCGCACGCACGTGTGTGTGTCTCCATATATCCCATGGGTGCTCTCTCTCTGGAGAACCCTAACACAGTCCCCCTTTTTTGCAGGTGGAAAAACTGAAGTCAAATTCAGGCTATTCACAGAGGAGAGCAGCATTGCTCTAATAGCTTTAAAGTTCCCTGCTCCCTGTAGAGATTTTTAAAAATCAGCCTTGAGGACTTCCCTGGTGGAACAGTGGTTAAGAATCCGCCTGCCAATGCAGGGAACACGGGTTCAAGCCCTGGTCTAGGAAGATCCCACATGCCGTGGAGCAACTAAGCCCGTGCGCCACAACTACTGAGCCTGCGCTCTAGAGCCCACGTGCCACAACTACTGAAGACCACGTGCCTAGAGCCCGTGCTCTGCAACAAGAAAAGCCACTGCAATGAGGAGCCCACGCACTGCAACAAAGAGTAGCCCCTGCTCGCTGCAACTAGAGAAAGCCCGTGCACAGCAATGAAGACCCAACACAGCCAAAAAATTAATTAAATTTTTTTGAAAAATCAGCCTCGAAAATAGGTGATTTGGGCCCAACTGGGATCAAGAGTTTGTTCTGTTCTTATAAAAAGAGTGAAATAAATTAGCTTTTGCAATGATTAAAAAAAAAAAAGTCTGAGCTATTCATGAGAAAGCAACCTCCCAGTGTGATTTAGGCCTTGTAAAGCGATTACTCCACATCCACCAGACTCCAGAGACCGTGTTATTTCTTCTTGTGTGGATTTAGTGCTATGGAGTCATATTCTCCAACACAGTAATTATAGTGATGCCTAAAGTGCTGAGCCACACGCATCTGAGTAGGAGGTAAGACAATTCCTGTCAATCCCCCAGGAGGAGAGTCAGTCTTTTTGTTTTGTTTTGTTTTAATATTTATTTTAGCTATTTATTTGGTTGCGCCAGGTCTTAGTTGCAGCAGGCGGGCTCCTTCGCTGTGGCTCACTGGCTCCTTAGTTGTGGCATGTGCACTCTTAGTTGTGGCACGCATGTGAGATCTAGTTCCCCGACCAGGGCTCGAAGCTGGCCCCCTGCATTGGAAGCGCTGAGTCTTAGCCGCTGTGCCACCAGGGAAGCCCCTGGGGCCGGTCTTCACGCGTGTGTTCCTTACACATTCCCTGACTCTGAGCACTGTGTGTGGAAGATGCTGTGCCGGGTGCTTATCTCTTTTACTCCTCGCAACAAGCCCCTGAACTTAACACTCTTATCACCCCCATTTTACAGGTGAAGAATCAGAAACTTAGCAGTGTTAGCCGTCATTCCTGATCACACGCTGGTAAGCGACAGAGCTGGGGTTTGCACTCAGGGGGTCAGACTCCGTGCTCAGTCATCACCTCCAGACTGAGCCTCAGGTAGAGGCCTGTCCTCATGCTCGGCTAGACTCGGAGGCCAAATGTCTAGCTGCTCCAGGGGTGGGTGTTAAAGGTGGAGCTGACCGCAGAGGGCGATGGGTGCCTGGAGAGAGAAGACCCGGTACTTCCCGGGTGCCCACGCTGCTGGGGGACTCTGTTTCATAACCAGACAATCTAGATTTAGGTACTTGCCACATGGATTTAACTCCGGTGACCGCCGGCCGTAAGACCACTCGCATCTGAATACTGGACTCCCCGCTTGTGTCTCAGGCACTGCAGGGCGCTGGATGGGCAGGGGGCATCGATGGCCACAGGGTCGTGGGTGCAGCGGTTCCCCTCTGAGGGCGGACGGCTGCGGCACTGAAATCTAGAGGCGCAAATGTGGAGACACACGGTCCAGCCAACCCTTCTCCAAGGCGCGTCCCCTTCCAAAACCAACCGTGGAAGGTCTGGGTGGCCTTGTTTTAAGCTGGGGATGGAAGCATTTTCCTAACGGCCCTGATTCTCCCCTTGCTCCCCTCCTGCCAACTGGCTGATGTCAGAAGTGGGACACTTCATGGCATTGTCTTTGATCCCTGCTAAGCTCACCTCCCAGGGGGCAGCCCATTAGGCCATCACCCGTCAGGCACAGAAAACTCAGCAGAAAGACAAGGCAGCCGGGACGGGAGGCGAAGTGCAGAGAACCCTGAGCTTGGTGAACTAAGAAAAACTCGTCTCCTTCACAAACAGGGGCAAGCTGCTCACAGGCCAGAGGAAGCCCCCGCCCTCACCCAAGGCTCTGTTACCAATCCGGTGACCACCTTCTTCAGCTGCCAGCCCCTCAGAAAGCACCGAACGAGCTGCGCGGGGTAAAGCGGCACCACAGAAAAGGTCCATCAGACACTGAAACGATTGCTGGCTTCTCTGTTTTCCAGATATTTCACATAATGCTGTGGGTATCACAGACATCCAGCCTTTCTGGGCCACACCCTGGCAGCATGTTAAAAGAGCTGGAAAACCGCTCTCACCGTTGCCATAAATCTGCTTCAGAAGACTATCCCAAGAAAATAACCCACAAGGAAAATAACAGTTACATGGCCTTCATACACACAGTCTGTGCAGAGCTGTTGCTCACATTAGCAAAATGTCAGCAAGATCTAGAATGGCCAGCACATCAGTAGGAAGGATTACATGGCTGCTAAAATGGAGAACTGAGACCCCAAAGATTCGTCCACTTGGAACCTCCACTGTCGCCTCATTTGCACGTGTAATTAAGACCTCGAGATGAGATCACCTGGATTAGGGTGTTTCCTAAATTCGGCGACATTAAAAGAGACAGAAAAGCAGAAAACATAGAAACCGAGAAGGCGGCCACATGAGGACAGAGGCAGAGACAGGAGGGATGCGGCCACAAGCCCAGGGACACCTGGAGCTCTGGGAGCTGGAAGAGGCAGGAAGGACCCTCCCCAGGGCCTCTGGAGAGAGACGCCATGACTGTGGGCTTCCAGCCTCCAGAGCTGTGAGAGAGTACGTTTCTGCTGTTTGAAGCCCCCCAGTTTGTGCTAATTTTGTCTCAGCAACCCCAGGAAACAAATACATACAGTAAAGAAGCAGCAATGCTGAAAACTGAATAGATGATCATATTAAATGAAAAACGCAGAACTGAAAGTACTAGATATATGTTTATGACAAACAACATGCATATGTATCGAAGAGAAGATGGAGATGATGTTTCTACGGAGTTTTTAGTAAGGTTGTTTGAATGAACACATTTCATGTCTTACAAACATAATGAGTAACGTGGCCTGTTCACTGATCTGAAAGTAAAGTCTGGTCATCCCACGTGGCAGCAGAGCCAGGCTTGGACCCCGGCTCTTTCTCACTCTGGTCAATTTGGTGTCAGAGTTTTGACCCCAGCAGTACCGGCTCACAGATCCATCTCTAAAATTCGAGTGCCCACCTGCACCTGCTTCCCTGTCATGAACTCTCCCCGCCTCTGAGAGAGTCACCACCTCAGACCACAACCCCCAGCCTTTGTCTTTAGCAAATATTCTCTCACAGAGTCCATCGCCTCCCCACTCTCCAGCCCCACCCTCCTCCTCCCACAGGCCTGAAGTAAAGGTGAGGCAGAGGGCGTGTCATTTCCTGGCCTAGTCCTGATTATTTTAAAAAGAGGAGAGAAAGCGTTGATTTGCATTTGCCTGTGTAACTAGACACAGATCCCTAGTGGGCCATTAGTCTTCCTTAATCCAACTAAATGTGCCCATATGGAAAGTCAGTGTCTGTGTAACCTATTTCATGCACCTATTTCAAATATTTTAGACCTATTTTATCAGAAAGACTTAACCGGGCTTCCCTGGTGGCGCAGTAGTTGAGAGTCTGCCTGTTGATGCAGGGGACATGGGTTTGTGCCCCGGTCTGCCGCAGAGCGGCTGGGCCCATGAGCCATGGCCACTGAGCCTGCGCGTCTGGAGCCTGTGCTCCGCAACAGGAGAGGCCACAACAGTGAGAGGCCCGCGCACCGCAAAAAAAAAGACTTAACCATCCTATTTTATAATAGTAAATATTTCGTAGTGTTTTAAATACTCCATCCCGTGTATGTATGTATCACTTAATACTTTTCAAAGTTCTTTTAGTGGACTTTTGCTCATATGATACAAAAGTATCGTAAAGAAAATAAGGCAGAAAAATTTTATCCCCATCTTTAAGGTAAGAAAATTGAGACCTAAAGATTAAGTGCTTTTTGCAAAGTTACAGAGCAATTCAGCAGCAGAGCTAGAACCCAAGCCAGCAGAAGTACACGTTATAATAACCTATACTCCTTTATATTCCTCAAAATCATGCCGCTTCTTTGAAAAATAAAAAAGGAATAGAAGTGTGTATACTTTTATTTAAAAACAGGAGAAAATGGGATTGATAACCAAATTTGAAAAAATTTATATACAAAGAAACTCTAGAAGAAGAAATAAAAAACAAATAGCCTGTGAGGTCAGAGATGGGGGTGGAGAGCAGACAGAGCAGAGCTGCCAGCAGAGCCCTGAGGGTGTGCTCCCTCCAAGCACGCAGGCCAAGGGCAGGGGGAAACCAGCCCAAGAAACAGAAAGGGCAGAGTCAGAGCCCTCAGAGGCAGCAAGGAGCCAAGGAAGGGACTATGCTCTGTTGCATCTGGAAAACAAGCCTCTTAACATGAAAGCATCAGTGCTTTTCTCCGGAACTGAATGCAGCTCTGCGGGTGAGGCTGCCGGTTACCTTCTAAGGACCGTACACTTTGGTTTTCTGCCTAAGCAACCTCTCCACATCAATAATGCTGGTGCTACTGCTGAAGTGACTCTTCTCTATGCTGACGCACTTCCGCAAAAATCCTTTCATTTTTCAACCCAGTCTCCAAATATTACCTGATGCCTGTCAGTCCCCATCGGATGGTAGAAAAAGTGACAAGGGGATGTGAAAAGTTTCAAAGAGGTGCTTGAAAAGGAGGAGCTGGGGAAGAGTGGACCCAAGAGCCCCGGTTTAGAAGTGGAGTGTCCGGAGTGTGAGAGGCCGGCTCTCAGCTCCCCTGTGGCTGAGGCAGTTAGCAGGCAGACAGCAGAGGTGTGACCCCCACCTGCTAATCTCAGACTCGGGCTTAGGAGAGGGTGGAGAGGCTTCACTGCATTCAGGGGAAAGGGTACGGGCTTTATACTGTGAGCCTATCATACAACGGAATACAGAGCGCTCGTTCGAATAAGGCAGCTCTACATCAGCTGATACGGAACGAAATCCAAGATTAAGTTTTTAAAAAACTGTGGCACGTGTGTGTAGGATGCCATCCTCTGCAGAGAGGAAGAGAAGCTTCGTGTCAGAGGTTAGCTGTGGGAGGATACGGATGGCAGCGGTGGTAGGCTGGGGCAGGTGGCCGGGGAAGGAAAGACGCTCTTTCACAAACACCCTTTTGTGACTTCTGAATTCTGTACTATACACGTAAACTGCAAATAGTTTTTAAACAGTCTAGACACACACATGTGCAAACACACCCACGGCGTCACCTGCACAAAGCCACGAAATACGCCCTCGGCCCCTCGGAACCCCCTTCTAGAAGCAGAACCCTGCGTCCTCCCCTCCGCTGCTCCCCACCCACACCGGTGACCACCCACCGCAGCCCAAGCCCTCGTCACTTCACCCCGCCTCCCCAGTGGCCCCTCGGCCACAGAACCCACATCGTATCCTCTCAGAACCTGCAGGACCAGCCCACTCGCTCGGGCCGTGGTACCTTCCAGACACAGCTGCATGCTGAGAGCGAGCTTCGGCGGCTGATCTCCGGGCACGTGGGGGCACCGTGTGCAGCGAGGGGACGCTGGGTGGATAGGAGACCCTGGTCTCATGCAGGCTGTCACCTGGGGGCTCACTTCACTCTGGGGTCCCCATTTCCTTAACTCACAAAGGGGCTACAAGAGGTGGTCTTTCCAGATTTCCTGTCTGGAGACCCCACTATATGGGCCGCTTCTCTGGGCCGGACGTGTGCTGGGTGCTGGCGAGTGCTGGCCCACAGAAACATTTAATCTCCGTGCAAGATTGAACATTCTGGGAGCCCCCCCACCAAAAGTGAAAAGAAACAGGTGAAATTCATTTCAGTAATAGATTTTATTTAGCCCAATATACCCAAAAGATTGTCATTTTAACATGCAATCAATATAAAAATTATCGAGTTTCCACCTTTGTAGTTCTTCTATGTGTTTGAAAGCAGCGTGTATTTTACGTTTACAGAACATCTCCATATGGACCAGCCACACTTCACGGGCTCAAAGGCCATCTGCAGCTCATGGCGACCTCACTGGTCACCACAGGCGCTGGTGTGACAAGGCGGCTCTCCTTTCGCTTCGGACCTCGTCAAGCCCAGAGCTGAGGACCAGCCAGAGCAGCAGCTGCACCCTCAGAAACGGCCCGAGCCACCCGAGCAGCAGGGCCGAGTGCCTGTCTGACTAGGAGGGCTAGATGCCAAACAAGGCTGCGGAGCTCAAGACAGACAGGAAGCAGAGACCCTCAAGGCCTAGAGCAGGGCCACATGGGGGCTTCCGGGGCGAGAGAAGAGGCTGGAAAGTCGGGGCTTCCACAACACAAACCCACACACACACCTGTGGCAGAGGCCTCCCGTCATGTCAGTTACATCCACTTATTCTTTTAAATGCCTCTGAACACCTTCTAACCCCCCGCCTTCGGGCAGGCAATGGGAACACAGCTACCTCTCATGGGAGCTCTTACCCGGGGCAGGAGATGTGCTAACACCGCACCAGAGGCTCATTTACTCACCCACGTCCCTGTGAGGGAAGAACCAACTTACACATGCGGTTAAATCACTTTTCAACAGTCCCACACCCAGCGAGTGGGAGGGCAGGGATCTACCCTCGACTCAGCACTGCGAAGAGCCACACTCCCCAGCTTCAGAGAGGCCACAGAACCCCCCAATCACAAGGCCGTGGGGTCACCACACAGAAAGCACACGAAACGGGGGCCTGGAGCAGGGGACACCAGGAACGGACGCACAGAGGCAACCCCTGGGTAAGTCTGGAAGTTTGAAAGGGCTCATCAGGCAAAAGGGGAGCTGGGCCTCCAGAGGGCTCAGCAGGTGCAGAAGGCACAGCGGTGCGAGGGGTGCAGTGCTCAGAAAACTAAGACCATGGGGGGCTGGGCTGGATCAGAGGCCCCACGCGAAGTAGGGGTGTCCGCCAAAACCAGTGCCCAAGGGCCTACACAGCAAGAACCTGTGCTTTACCCTTGGGCCGGGGGAAGCCGTTGAAGAGTTTTATCCAGGGTGTGAACAGGACCAGATTTTAAAAATCATCCTGAAGGACAGAGAGCAAAGCTCGGTCGCCTCCTTTCCTCTCTGCAGGGCTCTTAACTCTTAGCTTCAGCGGACCAACCCTAGGACTAACCGCCCAGGCCTTCCACCACCCCACGGCACGTCCTCACACGGAAACAGGTAGGATTCTTGGGGCCACCGACAGGAAGCACTGAAACATTTCAGCTGCTCAAGCGCTAGGGCCCGTGTCTCCTCCCTGCACAGGAGTAAAATCGTTCGCTGCCTGCAGAGGCTCCCTCCACCCAACCCCCTCCACACATGCTTCCAGCTCACCTGACTACCCCGCTCCATTTTCAGCTCATCAGCCTTTGAGGCTGGCCTACTTTTCATGGTCACAGAAGCAGAAACACTTGCGTGTTATACAGGCAATAGAATATAACTAGAATAACAGGGCATAGGAAGGCGGGAACCAGTAAAGGCGTGTACCAAGGAGGCAGGGATGCAGGCAGAACCTGGTGAGACAACCATCGGGCGAAGCCCAACTACCGCATGGCAGGGGGAGGAGTTGACAGGAGGGAGAGAGGGCAGAGACACCGGTGTAACAGAGCCCCGCCTGGCCACTGACAACCTGGAAATCTGAGCTGAAGCCCAGGAGGCACCAGGCCAGATCCCCTCACCCAGCACCAGGGGCTCAGGAAGCCATGCCTGGTCTGAGCAGAGATGGGCCCACTGCACACCTCGGGGAGGGGTAGTGGTAAACCAGACCAGACTGTGGAGCCCTCACCCTGCCCGGGGAGGGCCTGCACTGGGGGCGACCTTCAGAGGTTAAGTGTTCCAAGCAAGTGAAAGGCCAAGTCCCTCCACCAGGACCTTGTTCTGAACTTCCAGCTTCATGAACACCCTGGCCTGAAAAATCAAACCCCTGCCTTTGCAGGAAGATGAAATGTTTCAAGGACAAAGCACTCTCCTTTCCCAAACCCCTCCTGTGCAAGGGGCCTCTGCAGGGCTGTGCATCTTGTTTCCACACCACCTGCCAAGCCGGCCAAAGTGGGGCGCAAAGGGGAGGGCATTCAGGCAGCAAGATACAGTGCCTGGGCCAGGTCAGCTCCTCCTAGAATTAGGCTGGCCGCACTGGCAGGGCCCATCCAGCTGCAAGAAACAGGCTGCCGTGGATGATTGGCTCTGTTGTCCGGCAGCCTTAGGGACCAGGCGGTCAAGGTGAGCAGGAAGACCACTCAGTCGTGGATGGGAGGCCGGCGGAGAGGAGAAGCCACGGCCTCGCGGATCCGACGGAAGATCTGAGCCAGCTTGTAGAGGAAGGGCAGGGAAGCGGGAGAAGCTGCAGGGAGAGGTGAGTCAGTGGGCCCCTTCCCGCCCAGACTCTCCCGCCTGGGGAGCGACCCACGCTGGTGCCCCTTGTCCCCTCCCGACAGGAAAGAATGTCCCTTTCTCCAGGATATAGACTCTGGGATGTATTTTCTTCACTTGGATTACAGTGACCTTCAGCTTGCTCAGAAAAAGATCCAAATTTATTATGTTTTAACCTAACTTTTTAATACACAAAAAACTGGTAACGGTGGCCCCCTCTGGGGAGAGGAATTTAGGAAGAGACCTTTCACTACATTCCTTTTTGTATCTTTTAAATTTGGAGCCAAGTGACAGTATTACCTATTTTTATCATAAGTTAATTATATTGAAAACAAAAGTAAAATCCACCTCTTTTGAATGAGAGCTGAGTTGGCTGTTTGTTTTGGTTTATTTTTCCTTATTTGAATTACTGATTTTTAATTGATTTTTTTTTTCTTTCTTAAAAAGCAATATGTTACTGGAACTTCCCTAGCAGTCCGGTGGTTAAGACTCCACGCTTCCAATGCAGGGGGCGCAGGTTCAATCCCTGGTTGGGGAGCTAAGATCCCGCATGCCACAAGGCGTGGCCAAAAAAAAAAAAAAAAATGTTACTTTTAAGAAAGCCATTATAGTCCACCCTCTTTACATCCTCTCTGCCGAGTTCTAACTGCAGCCCAGCCCTGGGTTCTCGCCAGCTCTGCACTGAGTCAAGACTGTCCTGAGGGTGGGACCACAGCCGGGGCTCCCTGATGGAAGAAGCTCAAACGGTCCCTTGCTGTACCCACTCAGGAGACCAGGGCTTATGAGACTGAAGGACTCATAAGAACCATAAAAAAGTTTCGAAGCCTCTGGAACAAAGTAAAAGGTCAGATGGTGGACAGGAATGAACACAAACTCTCCTCAGCTTCCCTGAGGCCTAACAGAGCTGTTCAGAGGGAACTCCTGCTCAGTGTTCAGCCAAGGGGTCAAAGGGACAACCTGAGCTGTGCAGAAACGGCTCCTGAACGAGAAAAAGGGAAGTGGGGGACACGGGCAAGATCTAAGGCTAAGTCAAGAGCAACAGACACACGTTTGTGTGACTCTGGAGTCATCTTTTCTCTTTTCTCTCTGGTTCTTAGGTTTCTCAACCAAAAACGAAAGAAAATGAAGGGACTGAAACAAGGGTTTCCAGTTTTCCTTTCAGTTTTGAAAGTTACATAATCCTAAAACTAGATTCATGAGATTAGGTCGTAACTCACACAGAGCAAGACACAGAAAAGTCCACGAGTGAGCACCTAACCATTGACCCAGTGCTTACAGGTCTGAGGAATTAACCCTCAGCAAAGAGCACAGCAGAAAACGGAGTAAGAAATCATCAAAATGTTCAACGATAGGGCATTGTAAAATCAATTATGGACGTTCCTATAATTTGAAATATTATTTAGCCAGGTAAAGCTTTAAACACATTTTTTTTTTTTTTTTTTTTTGGCTGCGCTTCGGTATCTTAGTTCCCTGACCAGGGATCCAAACTGGGCCCTCAGCAGTGAAAGCGCAGAGTCCTAACCACCGGACCAACAAGTCCCTAAAGCCATGTTTTAAAGAATACTTGTAGAGGGATGGGCAATTGGAAGAAGGTACTTCCAGTTATAAGATACATAAGTATCAGGAATGTAATGTACAACATGACAAATATAATTAACACTGCTGTGTGTTAGATACAGAAGGTAAGAGAGTAAGTCCTAAGAGTTCTCATCCGAAGGAAAAAAATTTTTTTCTATTTTTAAATTATTTATCTATATGAAATGATAAAGCTTCACTAGACACACTGTGGCAATCATTTCATGATGTATGTGAGTCAAATCATTATGCTGTACACCTTAAACTTATACAGTGCTCTATGTCAATTATAACTCAATAAAACTAGAAGGAAAAACAAAGAATACTTAATGACACAGAAAATTGCATCTATATCCAGAGAAAGACTAAGTATAACCATTACAGTAGCCGGCTTATGGGTGATTTCTGTTTTCTCCTTTATACTTTTCTCTATTTTCCATATTCTCTAAAATATTATATATATTTTTCTATTGTAATTGTATTTCTACAATTTAATATGTTTTAAATTAACATAAAGTTTTTACTCATTATGATGACGTTTTTCTTTTTTAACTCTGAGGCTCTCCTCAGAGTTCACCCCTGGACGTCCAGGGTCAACAGGGCAGAGTGGACTTTCTCCAGGGCTGGCTCCTGCTTGGGTCCACCAACTCCTCCTTGCAGAAGAGACCAGGGAAAACCTCCACCCCCAGGAGGGCTCCCAAGGGCCAGCCCCTGTCAACCGCCCCGTCCCCAGGAGGGCGGGAGGCGTCTTCACTCACCGGGATCAAACCTCACCACCAAGAGGCAGAGAAGCAAGGCAGCCAGGAGGCTCTTTCTGAAGGGCAGGGAAAAGAAGTGCCTCACCGCAGAGTCCCAAAGCTGGCGAAGCAACGTCAGTAGTGACAGGAACCTGTGGGAGGAGGAGCCTGGCCGGGGAGACGGAGCATAACTTCAGGGTAAGAACCAGCTTCCCTGACTCTGAGCTTTGAGCTTGATTATAAAAGTCGAGCAAAAGGGTAACAAGACTGGCTTTCTCATGCAGTTCATAAAGTGGTTCTAAAGGAAGTTCCAAAAGCTCCAAAGGTGCTTTAAGGACAGACTAAATCACCAGAATACCATCTCCTTACGAGAGGACTTTGACAGAAACGTCTACTCAGCCAGGGAAACCTGGCACATCTGGTGCTTCTTTAATAGCCTGACTACTTTACAGCATTTTGGCCTAAGACGTATGCATGGAGTTACACAGGGCAATAGTTCCTGATGATCGATGAATGCAGAAAATAAAGGGCACCTAATAGGTACAGTGAAGAATTCCAGTCTTGGACCGTGAGTACAAACATGAACACTACCTCCCAGCCCTGAACTCCTCCTTCCCAGGCAGTGGACAGGCAGGGGGTCTGGGGGGTCACGTGTAGTCCCTGAAGTCAACAACCTGTTTGCAAAGAAGTGATCCTAACTCAGCAGGTCCATGCTCACAAAGAAAGCACAGAAAGGAAAACACTTTGGAAACAGGACTTCAGTCTCCTAACGGGCCTTTCATGTAAAACGGACTAGGCCTATTCTACGTGTTACCAACAGAAAAAGCAAGAATCAGTAGGTTAGAAACTACCAGAAGGAAACGTTAAACTCAGCCTCAGGAAGAACTTCCTTAAAGAACTGTCCCCAGCTGCATCAGGAGACAGGGACTTTTCTGTCCTTGAAAGTATTCATGTACAGACTAGACGATCACTCGAGGAAAAGGTGATGAAGAGGCTTCAGGGACCAGGGAAGAGTCCGGAGTAGAGAGCCTTTAAGTCCACCCCCCCCCCCGCATCCCTGCCCGTGCAGGCGCCCTTGCAGCTGCTAGCCAGGTGCACGGTGTTGGGTCTTGAAGCGGCTTCCACCGTTTATAAAGCTGCACTCTACTGGCAGAAGCTGGCTGGCCCTGAAACGGGGCAGACGTCAATCCCTGAAGAAGACCCTGAGCGAGAGGTCTGCTAAGGGAAGGCACACAGGAGGCAGGGCAGGGGCCCAAACGGAATGCCGCAAGTCGAGCTAACAAGTTACCATGTCAGCTGTTCATTCTCCTTTGGCTATCCCCAACTACACCTCAGCGGGGTCTGCATTTGGGCCAGCATTTAAAGCAGTAACATCCCACCCAGGCCAGCACCGTGGAGGCAGACCTAACGACAGGACCCCAAGGAGAAGGTGGCTGTCAGGAGACAAAAGCCAAGTTTCTGTCTGAGGACTGCACCACCCACCTTTCACTGCCACCTTCCGAGGGTCTGGGCTGGGCTATCTAAGCACCCCAACAGGTTTCATATTCTGTGATCTGGAAGTTACTCACACAAAGAACTGCTCCAAGGTTCAGGAGAAAGCCCATTACTTCCCTGTAGAGAGGCCAAAAAGGACAACGTCTCACCTTCCTGGTTTAGCTTCTGGGTCTCCTCAGAGCCAGACTCTGCGTGTTTCTGCTGTTGCCTCGCCGTGCTAATGGCCTGAAGTGCGTCCAGCCGCTGCGTCTCACTGAAGACTGCAGAGCCCGCCACCAGCTCTTCAGCCTCCGACAAGCAGCCCAGAGGAAGCAGCACCCGCTGCAGGTGAAGTTCTGCTAAGGCTCTGTACTCTGGAAGGCCCTGGTTGTCAGCATCTTGGAGCCAAGCACTGACCGTATCCAGCACAGCTCCAGGCTCTCGCATCTTGCTGTATAAAAGAACACTGCAGCCCCAAATAATCCAACCCCGAAAAAAGAGCAGTCAGTTCTTCGCAGTTTGTTAATTTCTCATAATCACCACACTCCTCCCACCCAGCCCGGCCCCGGCCCTCCAGCCCTTCCCTCCAGGATGCTGACACGCTAAGAACCAGGAGTTCTTAGGAGAAGCAAGAAGCTCTCTCAGCTCTGACACACCCCACTTCTGTCACCCCACTGCTCGTCTCCTATTCCTTCCTCTTTTCCCTTCCCCCCTCCTAAATTCCTCCTTCCACATCTTTTATCGTTATGTTTTGAAGTCGGGGGCGGCGGCACAGGGAAAGAATCAGATCTGAAGGGAAATGGTATGGAAGGGAAAAGAGGAGATATCAGGGCTGCATCGGCAGAAGACTGGAAAAGCCTCTTGCTCCTGCACTGACCCGTGGGGAAGCAGTAAGGACCTAAGGACCTACCACAGCTCCAAGACTTTGGGGGGCAGCTTCTCAGGAACCTGGTAACACCGAAGAACCCAGGACAGCACTTCCTGCCACCGATCCATCTCTGCCAGCGCCTGGATCCCCACAACACACAGAGAGCATTTCACCTCCAAGCAGCTGTCCGCAGAAAAGCCAATTCAAGTCCAGAAGTGGTTCCCCTGCATTGCCATTCCCACCTCCACCCTGAGACTGTTCCTCGCCAGCTCCCAGCTCAGCAGCCATCACCTCTCTCCTCGCCACTGACATTCCAGTGGGCCTCACAATTACCGTCACTCTCATGGGCCCCAACACAAGAGAAAACTGCCCTCTTCCCAGGAGCTAAAAGTTCCTGTAAACCTAGAGGCAAACCTAGAGGCTGCTGCCCAACACACATCCCTGTATCCAGGTAAATTCAGGGTTAGCAAACAGGAAGGGTTCATTTACTCCCGAGGGGAAAAAGTCAAAGGGCAGCACAAATGTGTGGGTGGAAAGAGAGCTGGAGCTAAGAGTTTGCTTAGTGAAGAAAGGCGCAGGAGCAAGGTCTCCGCCTGAGGGCAGCACCCAGAATCACAGCCTTCAGCATTTACTGCAACAAGCCTTCACCGACCCCTCAACACACAGCCAGGGCTCCCCAGTTCATCCATCCTTCTCTGGGGACTCTACCCCCTCCCTACTGCGGCCTAATCCAACTCTACAACCCACAGAGAAATGATGCCCTCAGCTACAGGAGAGGCTAGCAGCATCAGGAAGAGCAAGGCAGCACCAAAATTCCGATTCTTTGATACGATCCTTCAACAGGACCAGAACACACCCATTTATCAGCCAAGGTGAGAGCGCTCGGGGGAAGGGTGCGCCTAGGAGAGAACTTCGCCACCTGCTTACTGAAGTGATTTAACAACTCAATTCTATCTTCCCGTCAGGCATTCTACCCTGGAACAGGGAGAAAGAACTGGCTGTGGGTCCCCCTGAGCCCGTTACACTACTCAACCTCTTCCTCCTCACTGGGCAGCGCCTCGTTCTCTCCCCGGAGAACCCGCACAAGGTGAGCCGCTGCCTCCGGAGAGTCACCGCGAGAAAAGAAGGCATAAGGCTGGCGTGAGCGACCGGATGGCAGGAGCGCTGGGGTCTGGCGCCCCTCCCACCGCCCCCGGAGGCGAACCGAGCCCAGCACTTACGCGCCCGCCGGCTCCTCCGCCAGGCCCTGCCAGGCGCGTTCGCAGGTGCGCAGCGCCGCGCGGAAGTCCAGGTGCACCACCAGCAGGTCGGCCGCCTCCTCCAGCAGAAGCGCGGCCGCCGACGGCGCCGGAGCGGCGCGCACAGGCTCGCTGCTCCGCAGGAGCCCCCCGAGCCCCCTCAGGGGGACTGCGGAAGTCGCTGGGTCACTCCTCATAGGCCGGCGCCAAGCCGCCGCCCTATGCGGGCTGCGGGGTACCCGGTGCGGCCTGGGGAGGAGGGAGAGTACTCACAGCCTGGCCCACAAGCCTCCCCGAGGCCGCACCCCGAGAAGGAAACCGGGGAGCGGCTGGGCTCTCCTGCGGTTCCGGCGCGGGACAGCCTCGCGCCCTCGGGTTTGCAGAGCAATGCGTCCTTGGACACCCGGCCCCACCACAGGGACTGGGACCCTCGGCCCGAGGAGGGCCGCTCCCTGGCCTCTCTAGCTGCAGAGTCGCCAGCCCCGGTGCGAGAACGCGGCCAGCGACATCGCTGCGCGCGCAGCCCCCGCCGACGCTCCGGGCTCGGCGGCGCGACGGCACTCTGGGAGTTGTAGTCCGGCTCCTGAAGCGGCCGGCCTCCCGGCGCAGCTGGGAACTGCGGACTACAAGCCCCGGCATGCCGCGTCCCGAAAGTCGTGGCAGCTGGAGGAAGCCCGGCGACGGAAGCCGCGGGCTGTTGGAGTTGAGGCCCAACGGGGTGCGGGCGTAGGCGTGGTTCTCCGGCACCTGCTGTGGGGACGCCCCGCGGGCAGCGGGCGGGAAAGGGCGTCTGTGTGCCGTCTTCCGCCGGGCTCCCGCCCGGCTCCCGGTCAGTCCGCACGGAGACTCCATACCTCAGGCCAAGTAGAGAGCTCGTGGAAAACAGCCGTACAGTGTGTAATGCAGTTTGCAGTAAAGCACTGGGACAGAGTAAGTATTCCATACGTTACGGCTGCGATAGTAATTATTAAGTGGTTGTACACAGACACGTAAGTGACATTTATTATTATATTCTGTGCTTCACTCAGGCTTTTGGGGGCCTCCCAGGTTTGTGTTACCTCAGTTCGGTTCCTCCCAGTTCCTACCTTTGAAGTCTCTCGAAGCGGGTCCGCTTGTGATTAGATGAGACGGACCAGGCTAGGCGCAGGGTCAGGACCTGCCCGCGTCGGCCTCCCCTTCCCTGGTCAGCAGCCTGGGCCCTCAGCTGTCCGCAGAAAGTCCTCCCGGAAAGCTGAGGCAGAAGCGTTCAATGCGTCAGACTCTGCGGCTGAGAAGTGTGGAGCCGTAACCGTATAAGGTGACGAAGCCAGGACTCACTTCTTCCGCAGATACCTAACCTCCTAAGTGCCAGGCCTCGTTCTAAACACTGAGGGTCCCACTGAACAAAGGCAAAAATAGCAGCCTCTGTGGAGTTTCCATATAGTGAAAGGAAACAAAATTGAACACGAACGAGTGAAGTACATACAGTCGTATGTCAGGTGGGGATAAATGCTAAGGAGAAGTAAACCAAATACAGAAGAGAGCTTGGGAGTGACAACAGGGACGACAGCTAACTTTGTTTTCTAACAGTAAAGCCAGGGCTGGAGCATAGCAGAGAGAAAATGTGGCCCTTGAGCTCAGGACTGGCCTCCGTTGGTGGGGTCACTGCCCTCGGGACCAGTATATACTCAGCGTGCATCTTAAATCCCTCTTCAACTCCGGGCGCAGTATTCATTCCCACACAGCAAACTCCGGAGGCAAGCAGGCCAGAGGAAAGTGTGGATCAGTTCAAGGCTGAAGTTACCAAAATGTTTTATCAGTTCTGCCTCGAGTCTGACAGCAGCTAATGAAGATCATTAGAAATGACATAATTATTGGACTGCAACGAACAAAAAACCTGTTTCTCAGAGCTGGTTTTAGAAGTCTTCCCTGAAAAATCGGGTAAGCAGTAGCATCAGAACATGGATGTACCAGGCCTGGGCGAGCTGAGACTGGTACAGCCACGCCTCAGCCTCCGGAAGTGCCACCTCCAAGCTTTTGCTGCCTGAAAAAGGCCCCTTCCTTCATCCCTAAGGAGAAGGTTCTTGCAATGCCCAGGCCTTTCCAGGAGATGGCAGCACAGCCCTAAAAGAAGCCAACTTGCCAGCAGGTGTAGTGCCGTGGCTGCCGGAATGAGGTCAGGATATTTAAGGAAGTGGGCGGTTGCAAAAAGCCATATAAAAATAGGATTGTGTTCTATTTCTGTGTTTCACCCAATCTCTGACTGTGCAGGACTACATAGTGATCTGGCTGTCACCACACAACTTCAGCACTGCTGTACCCGCCGCCTGATTCCTGAACACCAGCACTGTGACGCTCCCCACCCCCCACCCGCTTCTGAACGTACCCAGAACTTCTCAGCCTAAGACGCGGCAGCCCTAATGTATTCCAGCTGAGGGAGAGTGAACAGGGCCCATGACTCAAGCTTTGAAACCACCTAGCCTCCCCCGGGATAAAATGAGTGGAAACAAGCCAGTTCTCTCAGACCTGTAAGACCTGACCCATCTCAATATTTGTTTTGCTGGAATGCTTTCATTTTGGGAAAACTAGTAAATGAGACTCAAAACCCACTTGATAGCCATCCCCCAGCCCACCCAAGCTCTGGGACCTGCCACTCTCCCTTCTGTTCGTCGGGTGCTCAGTGTATCTTGCCTGAGAAGTGTCCTGAGGGTGTGGATCTGCTCGGCTGCTTTGAGCAAGTGATGAGTCCGTGTTTCCATAGCAAAAAGGGCTCTGGTCTGGGAGATGAGCTACACCATTTGGAATCCCGAGGGCCTCTGAAAAGTCAGGCCAGTCCTCTGAGCCTCGGTTTTCTCATCTGAGGACATTGACACCAACACCTGCCATGTGGGTGGTTGTAAAGGTCAGAAGAGGTCATGTGACAATGCCTAGAATGCCTTTTTAAAAACATTTATTGGTTTGTTTGACTCTGCTGGATCTTCATTGCTGCACGCTGGAATCTTTAGTTGTGGCCTGCAAACTCTTAGTTGTGGCATATGGGATCTAGTTCCCTGACCAGGGATAGAACCCGGGCCCCCTGCATTGGGAGCGCAGAGTCTTAGCCACTGGACTACCAGGGAAGTCCCTAGAATGCTTTAAATCACTGGAATAGTTCAGGCTGATAATAAGATGAGATGATACACTGGGGGTGGGTAAGAAGAAGAAAGAATCCAATTCCACCTCAAAGTCCTGTAATCTTACTTTCTGACCCAGAATCAGACTCTTGACCTTACAAAGGTCAGATGCCCACATCTAGAGTCTGCCCTTTCCAAGCTGGCCATGCATTTCGTGATGATAGGCAGCATCCATAGCTGCCCCTCTGGGCACGCTCGTCCAGCCAGAGCCCCTCTGTACAGGGACACCAGTGGGAAAGCCCTGCAGGCAGTAGGATCATGCCTGGTGTGGACTTTGGCTAGAAGCAAGCCAAAGACATAAATATTGGCAGGGTGGAGATGATGCTTTTCCAGGCTGGTCACGGGCCCCAGACCTTCGTCAGTTAGATGGCATTTTTATGGCTCATTTTAGAGCCTGGACTTGGAGTTCAGGGCAGAACTCTGCTTCCCGTCTCCTCCTCTCCAGGTACACACACAGTGCTCACTTTGCTTCTGTGTCTAAGGAGTGTCGTCATCCCCACCCCGTGCAGTACTTTACAGCATAGGAACGCCGGCTCAGTTTGGTGCTCCAGCATCAACCATGTGCTGGGCGCTGTTCTGAGTGCTTTACATCCACCTCATCTTAATCACCAGCAGCCCTGCGACAACAGCCCTGCTGTGGCCCCCAAGTTGTGGGTGTAGAAGCCAAGGCAACAGGGCAGTCACACAGGAATGCAGAGGGGGGCTGGGACCTCAGTAAGGCAGTTTGGCTCGAGTGTTTTTTCTCAGCTGATAACGTAATTCTGGCTGTACAAGGTGCTCTCACCCTGTTTGAGCTGGACAGCAAACCTGTGAGCAAGGCAATACAGGTATATTATTCTTATTCCTATCACTAGATGGGAAATTAAAGCTCAGAAACTGTCTGAGTTCAGAACTCATGGTTTCAGTGGCAAAGCTGGAACAACTACTGGAGACTTCTCTCACCAGAGCCCACGGCAGGGCATTCTTCAGAGGGCTGGCAATAGCTCCTCCCTATCTGCCCTCAGCGCGACCGGGAGCCCCCCACGCAGACCTGCCCTCCAATTTCCACATGTTCTCACCCACCCCGGGAGCCAGAGGGTTCACCTGAGCAAATCTTCACGATGCCAGACCAGGCCTGATGTGAAACAAGTAACGGCTGCTCACTGGGGACTAGTCAGCCCTGCTCTGTCGTGGAAGGTGGAAGGATGCTGGGCCCTCCTGAGTCTTCCCTGGTCCCACTCAACTCAAGCTAATCACTCCTCCCTTCAAACTCCCCACTGTGCTTTGCATTTTCTTATAGTTATTTGTGCCATTCCCTTACTCAGCGGTGCCATTCCTGAGGACTCCTGAGTGCCATTCCTTATCTCAGGGGGCATCTGGCATGGTGCAAAGCGGTAGGCATGCGCTGCTCCAAGGGCCCCCGCCTCCCCTGAGCTGTTTTGCATCATTTGATCTAGACTTGCAGGTACCCTCACTGGTGAGCACTGTGAGAAAGGCTGGAAGCTGAGGAGATACATGCCCTAATGCAGCCCGCCCAAAAGGAGGGACACGTGGCGGTGTTTCCAGATACTGGTACCCCGGCCTGCCTACTTGCCTGTGAGTGATTTGCAATGTTCCTTCTAGTGCTCCCTTCCTTGTTTCCTAGGAAATAATCGAATAAACTTAGTCACCCTGAGTGATACAATTTCAGGGTTGGAAGGAGCCTTATTCTACAGCCAAACTGAGGCCAGGAAGGGGAAGCGACAGCTGCTGTCACCCACAGAAGGATGCAGCACCCCTGCCCCCGACATGCTGCCCCAGAGAGGACCTCGCCTTGACTTGAAGTGTTTCCTCACCAGCCCAGAGATCCCCGTGCTTTGGGGTGGGTCTCAGCATCCAAGGCCACTGTTCATGCCCAGATCCTGCTGGGAAGAGCACTCCCCACCCCAGGGCTCCCTCCCTGTACCCACCCCCATCCCCAGAGCAGCTCTGGTCCCCAAAACCTGTGGCTTCCCCCAGCGGGCCCTCGGGAGGGGCTCTCAACATAGTTTTAATAGTTCAGTTGTATGGTTACCTGAGATGAAGCTACGATTCTTACTGATCAATAGATTTTATTTTCTAGAGAAACATTCCAAAAGAGGGTTGATGGAGGGGCAATTAAAAGTGGTCATTTGTATTTAAAAGCCTGGGAACCACTGACAGAATCTTTATGTCCCAAATTATTTCCTGAAGTTACTTCTCCAAATGGAATTTCGGGTCAGCAAGCCCTGATGAAGGCATATGGGCAGTGGGTAAGGAGGAGAAATGTTGGGAGGATTTCCAGAAATCTTCATTTCACACCTGACCCAGGTGAGGGCAGTGGAAAGAGAGGGGTGGTGAGAACCTCAAAGAAGCAGAAGGGCGGCGCTCCCAACCTTGGAGGCTTCAGTCAGCCTGAAAATTGGTTTTCTTACTCAGCTGTCTACAGCGAGGAAAACACACATGTGCCCAACACTATCCCACGGGTCCAGGGCCTAAAAGAAATAAAGTAATAACTATAAAATAAACAAAAGGAATTGCAGTTTGCCTTTGCATTTGTCTTAATGATTTTTCTCAGACTGTAACCTCAAGGGCGTCTTGGTATCCTCACCTGAGCCTAGTGCCCTGCTCCACAGGTAAGCTGACCCCACCCAGCATCTGGTTCTGGGGCAGGTTCAGAATGACACCAGGTGGAATGCGTGAAAGCTGGTAAAGTGAGGAAAACAGGTGTCTGAACATATTTTTTTAACCCATGACAATTCAGTTCATTTCAAAAATTGTTCAGGACTACTTGGCCAAGGTCCAGTTTGTTGGTTTTGTAAAAGCCTCTTTCCCTGCAAATCAGTCTGCGCAGGAAAGATCACCCTTCCGGGGCGGGGGGGGGGGGGGGTAATCAGGAAGCCCCAGGAGGTGCCAGTCCACGAGTCTGGGTTGTGAGGTTCCACCACCACAGGGCCTGACGTGGCAGCCCTCTCTCTGGCTCCATGTTAACGTGGGCTTGGGTGAGAAGTCTTTCTGGGGACATCCTCAGTGTCTGTGGCAACAGGAGGGAGCCTGCCCTCTCCGGGGATGGGCTGCCCCAACAGACAGGCTGTCCTGGAGCCTGCGCGGACTCGCCTTGGGCGTCCTCTGGGAAGAAGGTCGTGAATGGTGAGGCGTGCGTCACCGTCCCTCCTATCTTGTGTCCTGCTGGGAAGCGAGTTTGTTCTTTGTGCGTCTGGTTCTGAGATGTAGTGGGACAGTGGGAGTGGACTAGGTAGGCTCACCACACCCTTCCCCTAATCCCTCGTGACAAAAGGTGATTCCCTGGGTCGCATGAAGGAGGGGGTGAGTTCCTGAGTCCTAGGGACTGCAGAGAGCAGAGGTGGAAAACCGGAGGCTCGACCTACCCCTCGATGGTGAAACTGCTGTGTGGGTACAGCCTAGGAAGTAAACAGACGTGAAAGCGTCCCTTCCTGTCTTTCTGGGGCCATCCTGGAGGGACTCCATCCCCCTCTGGCTTCTCTTCACAGGCCTTGGGCGTAATTTCCACAGACACGCCTAAGAAAACGTTCTCTGGGGTTAAAGGATCCTCCTCACATTTTACAGCCTCTAATCAGAGTGTTTAGTACCTGCTCTTTTAACTGTTTTTGTTAAAATGATGCATACCCAGACAAGACCAAAAAGGACAAGAATCATCTGAAATCCCACCATCCATAAGTGACAGCCTTAACCCTTTGATGGCCACCCTCCATAAACACAGCGTGCTCGTATGATTAGACGTGACTGTGCTGCCCTGTGACCTGGTGTGCGGTGTGCACAGGAGTCCTTCTTACTCCGCAAGTGGACATGGTACTACCCACACCTAAAACAAGAAATGAATAATCCTGCTGTTCCTGGTGACACTTTACATGCTTATAGCTCTTTGTACTAAAAAGCAATTGTACCTCCTTGATCCCGTGGAAACTTGGGGCCGGGAGGAGACCTCTGGGGCTTCCATCGCCCTTGTCTGTGTGCTCAGTTCTAATCACCCCTCATCATTAAGTTGTAAAGTGTAGTTCTTTACAGCTTAGAAAGCACCTTTACATTATTTTCATTGATCATCACAAAATGAGACGGTCATAAACGAGACGTAATCACAGTGCGATGATGGTGCGTGTGGAGACTCACGACTCCATGTGTGCAAGGCACTAACAGTCACAGCGGCGTTTACTGAGAAGCCGCAGCGCCAGGCTCTGTGCAGGGGGCCGCACGTGGTCTCGGGATCCCCATCCTAGAGAGAGAATGCCTGAGGGTCAGAGAAGTCAAGTAGACCGATTGCGTGTCCACAGTGGACCCTGGCAGGACTCTGATCCAGACGTGCATCCCTTCGGGCAGCGTCTCCACTTCATAGATGAGGAAACCAAGGCCAGAGATGAATGACTTGCCTCAAGTCCCAGGGCCAGGATTCTAACCATTTGCTTCTAAGCTGCTGCTTCCGCCGCATGCGACCAGTCCCTTTCCTGTAACTAAAGGTGCTGGGTGGCAGAACTCTTCCCTCAAGTATCTGGAGAAGGGAGTTCTTGCTAAGATCTTTCAGGGAATTCCCTGGCAGTCCAGTGGTTAGGACTCCACAGTGGTTGGGGAACTAAGATCCTGCAAGCCGCGTGGCGTGGCCAAAGGAAAAAAAAAATCTTTCAAAAATCCTTCCTGCTGCACCGAAACCTCTGTGCCTTCTTCAGAGGGAGCAAAGGTCAGCCTCTTGCACAGAGACTGAGCTTGCTGCCACACCCAGGCATGAGCCGAGGAGCTCAGAGCAGGCCCAGCCCATCCCTTCTTCGTGACTTTCTTGTGCTTTCAGCATAGGGCAGAGTTGTCTAACTCATCCACTCCTTTCAGAGAGGAGAGAGCGAGCGCGCATTTATTCTTGAGGATATGAAACAAAGGATGATGAAACAAAATGGAATGAGATGCAGGGAAACTATTTAAATGCAGGGTGGGTGGAAGGCACATACAAGGAACGAAACAGCATCTTTTGGACATGTAGGCAAAGGATTGGCTTGTGAAGGCAATGAGGCAATCAAAGTTAATATTTTCCTCTTTAAAGACAGCAATTTTTATTTATAAAGCACTCCTTGCTGGCACGAGCTCAAAGCATTTACTGAGTGCTGGATAATTACCCCTCCCAACAAACAATCTGGCAGGTAGGAAAAGAGAGATAATTATCCCTATTTACAGGTGGGGAGACGGAGCCACAACCAAAACCAGCTTCCGAGACCTGAAACCAGAAGGTGAGCCTCCTCATGGCACCTTCCGCCCCTGCGTCCAGACGTCCTCCTGAGAAAGGACAGCCCACTTGCTGGCGGGGGCTCGTCGGGAACTACAGCTCCCAGCAGACACCGAGAGGGGACGCTGTGCCCCTAGTGCCTGTTCCAGATTCCCAAATATGGAGAAGGACTGGGTTGGGGAAGAGGAACCGAATGTTCCCCGAGGGGGAGAGAGGGGGAGGATGAGGTAAGTTTGGAATATTTAACTCTATCACCTAAACGTCTGCCTGGGCTTTGAAAAGCAGCAGCCACGGTCATGGCCTCAGTAAATCTAGAAGAGCTCACCTTGAAATCAGGCAGTTATCTCAGCAGAGCCCTGTTTTCTCCTAAGATTAGGTGTGTGCTGTTCTAGGAGGGCAGATACCCTTTCTCTGAGTCCGACCAGCTCAGAAAGTGATGTTGGCAGTGTTGGGAAAGGAATCCAAGTGGAGGACAGCTCTGCTGCCATGGGAGCGACATTCCAGGGGCTGGGCTGGCAGCCGAGCCCAGGATGAGCTGAGCGGGGAGGACAAGGGTTACTCTTTTCCTGCTGTGGAGGCTGCTGAGCCCGCCTGGTAGGAAAGGACTCTTTCCCGTTCTGTCTTCATTGTGTCAACAAACATTTCTAAAAGCACATCCACTCGAGGTCCTGGGCTGGATGCTGGGCAGGATGCTGGGCAGGATACGCATCACCAAGACCAGATCTCTGTCCTCAGGACGCTTTCTACAGGGGAGGACAGGCACACGAGGAAACGATGCGAGGCGGTGTGTTTTTTGTTTGTTTGTTTTTTATTTTTGGCTGTGTTGGGTCTTCGTTGCTGTGCGCGGGCTTTCCCTAGTTGCAGCGAGCGAGGGCTACTCTTCGTTGTGGTACGTGGTCTTCTCATTGTGGTGGCTTGCTGTGTAGCACAGGCTCTAGGTGCGTGGACTTCAGTAGTTGTGGCACGTGGGCTCAGTAGTTGTGGCGCACGGGCTTAGTTGCTCCGCGGCATGTGGGATCTTCCTGGACCAGGGTTCGAACCCGTGTCCCCTGCATTGGCAGGTGGATTCTTAACCACTGCGCCATCAGGGAAGTCCCAGGTGGCGTGTTATTTACACTGTCCATCTAGCGTTGTTACCCACCACCCACCACGTGCCAGCCGCTTGGAATCCGATGGGAAAGACAGAAAAAGCAAAGCTTCTGCTCTCGTAGATTTCCATTCTGGTAGCCCTGGATGTCGGGGGGACGAGTCCTCCAAGCAGCGGGAACAGCAGGTGCAGGGCCTTGAGATGGACATGAACTTGGTGAGTCTGAGAGTGACCAGTGGGGCTGAGGGGCCGGATGAGGGCAAGAGCAGGAAGAAACAAGTAAGAGACCTGGGCCGGGTCGAGTCACACCTTCAGAGCTGTCTAAGGATGAGATGCGTGCATTTCATTCCAATCCTAACAGAAGCCGTTGTTTCTGGGCAGTGGTTTGACATCTGAGGTACAGTGCCAGACTTCCAAAGGAGTTTGGAGTGGCGAGGAGAGGTGTCCCTGAGCTGAGTGGGCAGGGAAGGGGAGCAGAGTGGGGAGCCGAGCGTCACGGGGCAAACAGGAAGATCTCCAGGAGCCAGGATGGCACCTGGCGGGTTCCGATCAGCAATCTGCCGCAGCTGTGGTCGTGTGAGGGTAGCGGGTGGTGCGGCTGGAGGGGAGGAGATTTACAGTCTCCACGTCAGAAGGCTCTGGAGCACAGTAATGTGGACACTATTCTCAGGCTTCCGTGTCCGTTTGAGGACCTGGTCTCCTCCAGGCGCCGACATCTTCCCCTGAAAGACTTGATGCTATGAAGGCTTTCGAGTCCCACGTTGAAATTGAGGTGACTCCGAAGAGCACCGTTTACATTGTGAGAGGCGCCCCATCGAATGACACAAGCCGCAGGCGGAAGGTACCCTCGGGGCCGTGCACAGCGGAGGTGCTGGTCCGTGTTCTGGGGGACGGAGCGCCGAGTAGCCGCCAGGTGACTCGCAGTGCTTAGCGGCTTCCTTCACCACTAAGACGGAAGCCCCGCGAGCCGGCTGCAGAGCAGCAAGGGGAACGGGGTGCAGAGAACCGTGAGACAGGCGGAGGGTAGGATGGAAAAGAGAGGGATTGAAAGAGGAGGCCGGGGAGAGGCACTAAGAGGGGAGTAAAGGGTGGTGGGTGGTGGCTGGGCTCTCGGGAGCGCTGCCCCGGGTCTAGAATCCCTCTCCTTCTGTGGTTGTCTCGGTGCCACTGGTCTGTGGGCCTCAGGACGGCGGCTGGCTGCCCAGCCGAGCCGCACTCTGCTCCGGGGTCTGTCTCGTTAAGACCCCGCCCCTGAGACAGTCAGCCTGACCGCCAGTTCCTGGACAGCAGGACAAGCTGTACATCTACCTTAAGCGCCTCACCAGGGGTCTCGTCCTAAGTGTTCCCTTTCTACCTGAATTTGGGGGAACCATGGTGCTGTCCCAATAGGTCAAAGCAGAATAAACTCAAAGCGAAGGACATGCCCGGCCATGCCCTCTTCCTCCCCAACCTCAGCAGGCAAACGGAAGGGCACTTGCCCGAGCAGGGGGCGGCAGGCTGCTGTGCGTGCGGTGGCTTCCCGGAGGGGGGGGCGGTCATTTCACGTTCCCGGCAATAGGAAGTGGCGGTCACACCAAGGCTCCGCCGCCCACCATGTGCCAGCCGCTTGGAATCCGATGGGAGAGACAGAAATTTGACAGCAAAGCCGTCAGACACGGGAGGCCCAGCAGAGCCCACCGCGAGCCCCGACTCCAGCGGCGTCTCCTCCCCAGCCTCTCACGGGCCTCCAGCCCCCTGGTCGCTGCACGTGAGCAGGGCTGCCCCTTACTTCCGGCTGCACGCCCAGTCAGGAACAGGGGAGCAGCCGGACCTCAGCGTGGCGGTCTCCATGTGCGTGTGCGGCAGGAAGCCTCGCCCCCCTAAGCTGCCCTGCGCCACACCACGGGCCCGCTGCTCCCGAACCCGGGCTCTAGTACGGGCTGCATACTTGGCGGGGGCCGAGGCCCCCGGCGCACTGGGCCCCCATCACCTCTGCAGGCAGTGGCCCGCATCACCTCCGGGACCCGCCCCCGCCTGCCTTCCCAGCCCTGCTCTCACGCCCAGCTCCAGGCCGCTCTCCTGACCCACCCTTCTCTCCCCAGACCTGGGCCTCTGAGCGGCTTACTCCCTCCTCTTGGGGGCCCCTTCTGGCTTCCTGGACAGGCTCACCCCCAGAGTTCAGCACAGTTATCACCTCCTCTGGGAAGCTTCTCCTTGACCCCCCCTTCTCAGGTAGATTCAGTGCCTCCCTGCCTGTGTTCTTGTAGGGCCTGTACCTGCCTGTATTGTAGCGGATGAGCCATCTATCTGTTCACTTCAGGGAAGACCCCTGTGAACAGCTAACTCCTTTAGGGTAGAGAGCTGTATATTTTACTTTTGTATTTCCAACTCCGAACCCAGTGAGGTGGTCGTGAATGTTTGTTGAATGAGTGAGTAGCCAGGATCCCTTGGCCTAATGAGTACCAAGGTCTCCTCCAGTGAAGTCCGATAAAGAAGTAAGGCAGGACCTGGGTTTTCTGGGCCAAGTAACACTTCCCCTCCTGGAACCCTGGCTTCGCCGGCGCTCTCAGAGCCCCCTCTGCCTTCCCCGCTCCCACCCAGTCGTCACCCCCGCGTCGTGCCACCCTCTGCCCTGAGGTTCCCCTTCAGGACTTGTTTGGCCACGAAAATACTAGTGCCTTTCCACATTACCAAGAAGAGGGCACCTGTGTCCATGGTTGTCAGCTTTCCTTTCCCCCTCCTCCTAGATCAGGGGCATGTTGGCTGCTGGCACCTGTCCCAGACTGTGTCAGATGGGGCCCCGTCCCCATCCATCCCAGCTCCCCACTGAAGCAGGGAGGGGCTACGAAACCTCAGCAACGGTCTAGAGGTGAGAAGTGAACTCAGTATGAAAAATAAGATTTGTGCAAGCAAAGCACAGAGGTTGAGATGATCAGCATTTAAGGGGAGGGGAGGCCTGGTGGGACGCAGCTGGTCCTGTCCCGGAGAGCTCTTGCAGGCAGGTTGGGGAGCTGGGCTGGAAGGTCAAGGAAATTAGGTGTCCACAGCAAGCGTTCCTGACGTGCTCAAGGTTTTAATAGATTTCCACCGCAGGGTGTCTGCTTGGGGTCAGGGTTGGGGGTGAGTGCGAGACCCCGGGAAGCCCTTCCTGCTCTGGAATTCCATGCTCAGGGCTGGCTGTGGACTTCTGGGGACCCAAGTTCCATTCATTGGAGCTATTTTTGGTCTGCAGTAAGTTAGCCAGGCCGCGGGGCTGGGAAAGCGCTACCGCTGAAGGAGGTGATTCACTGGGACAGGATGCCCTGAGGCCACGTTGTGAGCCCCTGGGATCCCAGAACAAGGGTCTCTAGTGTTTGGGACGCCCTGGGTTCAGGGGGTAATCTCTGCAGGGCCTTCAGGAGAGAGGGGGCAGGGAGGACCCTCAGATGAAACGGCAGAGGCTTTTGAACTCCTTCTCCCATACCTGACGTCAGCCCATGAGCCAGGTTTAACTGCACAAACTATCCCGCTGGGTGCTTATTAGTATCCCATTTGACTGAGGCTCAGAAGGGTTAAGAGACTTGCCCGAGTTTACCAGGTAGCAAATGCCAGAGCCAAAATTCTAACCCATAAATCTGACAGCAAAGCAACGGCACCACAGCACTCCATGCTTGAGGGCCCCTCCCAGAGGGACGGAGCCAGTGTGTCCCGGGGAGGGAGGGGGATGCATGGGAGAGGACTGAGCTCTCGGTGCCCAACGGGCACGCTGCGGCATCCTGCGTTGTCCTTTCCTCCAACCCTTTCATTCCAGCAGGGCCAGTGCTCAAAGGCTCTGTAGGAGAAGAGTTTGGACCTGAAGAGGTGTCCTGAGGTGGTGGACAGAGCCCTCGTCTGGGCAGGAGTGTCCAGGTTCTTTTTCTGGTTAATGCAGGACAAGCTACTTACCCTCTGATCCTCAGTTCCTTTATCAAGGAAAGGCAGTGGGATGGGATAGAGGAATTAGGATGAGTAAATGCCCACTGTACTGACCTCACTAAGTTACAAAGACAAAACGGAACCCTGAATAAATAAGTCACCAAATATAGTCATGTTATAAAAATCCTAAGTTCTTATCTAGTTGACTCTCCAGCTCAAAATGTTTTGTAGATATATTTTGGTGCTCAAATGGCTCAGCCCAAGTCGTGAGGCGTCCTAGGGTTCTCTGTGAGTCTCTCTGGCCAAATCACCCAAGGTCATCATCAAACCCTTGACTGGTTCCACTCTTGAGCAGCTGTTTACTTCTGACACGAACAGCCTCAATTCTACTTTCTGAAAAGTCAGAGAGCCCGGCTCTTTCTCCCCACTGGAACTTTGCAGAGTCCACGTTCATAACTCGGAGTCCTTGGTCTGGTCACCCCCTTCAGTCCACGTCCAAAAGAGGCCACGGCTTGTCCACATTGTATCTTCACAGCTAACTCAGCGCACGGCACACAGCGGTGCTCGGCGAACTTTGATGCATACGTGAACTTTCCTCTGATTTCTCCCCCCATTCCCACTGATGTTTTCATTGCCATGGAGATGGGGATATTTCTGACCTCATCCTTTGGGAATACCACAGAGATTAGCTAATTAATAAGGCGGGGAGGGGGAAGCTCTTCTGGCACTTAGCGTTTAACCGAAATGGCTGGGAGACAGTGGTGAAACCCCAGGGCCTTCTCAGAGCATCGTGAAGACACACAGTGGGAGCCCTGACCCTTGATGTTCGTTGCTCTGGGACCCTCCTCTCTTCTCTTGGCAGGCGTTGCCCCAGCGTCCATCCTGGAGGCTGACCCCCCTACCAACTCCCCTGCACAGTGCCCCTTCCTCAGGGGATTCTTCCTGCAGCTGTGCAACAGCTGGAGCCTTTGGAAGCCCCGCAGGGTCCAGAGGCCACAGTCACCTGCTGCCGAAGTCACCCCCCCGCACCCCCCACTTTCCCGTTTCCCAGATCAGGCGGGCGGGAGTGGGGGCGCACGGGTCCAAGGGTATGAGGAAGGGCAGTTTACTTGGCTTTCCCCTGTGATAGAAAAGTGGATTGGAATGGCCACTGGCAGTGAATAAACCAGAGTAAAAGACCCATGCCAGCTGGTGACCACTGGAAAAAAGCAGCAAATTCATGAATTACCCTATTTACACCAGAAATAAACTAATAGTTTGGACCTTTGCTTGATAGATTGTGCTGGAATTATAGGCCACTCATGAAGACACATGGGTGAAGCTGGTTTCCACCCCTCCTTACTCATTGACGGCTTTGGCACCAAACCCTAATGTTCCACTCCACCAAGGCTTGCTGGCATCCTGGGTAATCAGTGTCAGACAGACCAACTGTTTACAAACTGGGAATCGCAACCCATTAGTGTGTCAGGAAACTGATTTGGAGGATTGTGACTAGATTCTTTTTTTTTTTTTAAGAAACAGTATAGAAATAAAATATCAGAGTACTTCACATGTAGGAAGGGTAGTTTGGGGGTAAATCTTTATTTCAAAGACATGTATGTTATTATATGATAACATATACTAATAACATATTATTTCAGTAACATAATACATGTGTACTAGGTCATGACATCAAATACACTTTTTATTATGGACCATAGTCAAAAGTTTAAAAGGGATAAGCGTATGTATAAAGGAATACTATTCAGCCTTAAAAGGAAAGGAAAGTCTGACACAGGCTACACTGTGGATGAACCTCGAGGACATTGTGCTCAGGGAAATAAGCGAGTGACGAAAGGACAGATACTGTGAGACTCCATTTATAAGAGGAGCTTAAATAGTCACATTCATAGAGACAGAATGTACAGAGGTGGTTGCCAGGGTCCAGATGGGGGGCAGGGAGTGGGGAGTTCGTGTTCAGTGGGAACAGAGTTTCAGTTTTTTGTTTTTGTTTTGTTTTATTATTTATTATTTGGCTGTGCCGGGTCTTAGTTGCAGCAGGCGAGATCTTAGTTCCCTGACCAGAGTTCGAAGCTGGGCCCCCTGCATTGGGAGCGCAGAGCCTTAGCCACTGGACCACCAGGGAAGAAGTCCCCAGAGTTTCACTTTTGACGATGACGCATCCCATGGACGCCAGCCGCCAGCCGTGGTGGTAGCACAACACGGGAATGTGCTGGCACGCGATACACTCATTGCTCTTCAGTACACTTCCAGTGATCATGAGGGTAGATTTTATGTTTTGTGTGGTTTTCCGACCACAGTTTTTTAAAGATAGCTGCAGGGGAAGCCTCCTGGGTCCTCACAGTCAGTGACGTACACCCCCCTTCACTCCCAGCTCCCTTTCTCCAGGGCCGTCCCAGGAACCGTCACACCGCCCACCACGCTGACCTCGGCCTCCTGTCTCTTTCCTGCCTTTCCTCCCCTTCTGAAACCCGTCTGTGGCACCGCCGCCCTCCAGCTCACAGCACTCATGGTAAGCCCCTGGTCACCCAGCTCTTCTGGTCGGCCACCTTCACTCCTTCCCGGGTCTTCGTGAGGTCCCTGCCCTCCACTCGATGGCCCCGGAACTGCACCAAGAGTGAGGTGTCTGCATTTCAGTCTGATTCTTCACGCGTTCCCCACTTGAACCCCCAATGGCTCTCTGTTGCTCTGAGGGAAGGCGTTAGCCGGGCAGAGAAGCCAGCTGCACGTCGCTCCCCGGCTAACCTGCACACCGCCTGCCCATCCTCCTTTAACTGTACTTGCAGTTCCCCGAGTTCGCCCAGCTTTCTTTGCTTCTGAGTCTTGGCCTGGGGTCTTCCCCACCTCACTTGTTTCTGTACACGCCAAGTCCTATCACTCGAGCCTGGGTTGGTACCCAGCCCCTCTGAGAAGTTTCCCTCTGCCCTCGTAAGGCCAGATCTGGGGCCCTTGAAGTGAGTGAGGTCCTGAGCACTTGTGCCTCGTCGGATCAGAGCACTTACCGTGCGGCACAGCAGTCCCTGTGTGAGTCTCCTCTCCTGACTGTCCTCTGTGCCCTCCTGAGTGCCGGCGCTAGCACCCGATCCCCCTCACTGCGTCCCTGGGCCTGCCACGCTGACTGCCCCACGGTGGACACTCTCTGAGGGGTGAGTGGGTAGGCACAGGCGGATGTATCGAATGTATGGATTTTCACAAGGTTTTGAAATTCAAATCTGGGAATCAGTTTTGGTCAACACTTTCAGCTGGAAATACCTTCGATCAAGGTCTAAAGAACGATTTATCCAAATTAGTAACAGTTGCTATATTTGTGTAACATTGAACATCCTATAGAACACTGTCATTTCTTTTTCTTATTTGACACACTTAATAACTTAAGTAAGAAGGAAGGCCTTGGGCTTCCACTGGGGGCGCAGTGATTGAGAGTCTTGCCTGCTAATGCAGGGGACGTGGGTTCGTGCCCCGGTCCGGGAAGATCCCACATGCCGCGTGAGCCATGGCCGCTGAGCCTGTGCGTCTGGAGAGACCACAGCAGTAAGAGGCCCATGTACCACAAAAAAAAAAAAAAAAAAAGAAGGAAGGCCTTTGTCATCACATATGGCACGTGAGGAAGCTGTGGGTTGTCCAAGGTCAGCAGGTTAGTCAATGGCAAAGGCAGGACAAGGGCTCACATCCCTCCCACTCACTTTAGCATGATCCCTTTAACTTTCAGAAATGAAAAGAATCAGAGTAATTAGTCCTAAAATCAGGACGTTTCAGAGAACAGGGAGTGTATATTTTCTGGCCTTTAATAGGGCCCTACTAAGGTCCCAGTTCACAGGTACTTAGTAAATATGAACTAGCTCCACTCTGGCAAAACCATCCCTGCTGTGCCTTGCTTCTTCTACATTTTCCAGAAAAAGAAACAAAACCAAGCCCCCTAAGGACTGATGTCCAACAACGTACTGGGATTTTTCCTTGTATTCGCTCTACATCTCTGTGTTGCAAATCAAGCCCAGTTTCTTTAGTTGATTCTCAGCAGTGAGAATATTATTTATACCCCATCTGCATCCAAAAGTTAGAAAAAAGAAAAGAGTTTATCACTCGTCCCCATAAAATAACCCTCTTCCTCTGCCCTTCCTAGTCCAAGGTAAACAGTTCTAACTGCATTTTGCAAAGGATCTATTTCCTGTCACTTTATTTTTTTCTTATATGGACCCTACCAATTGTTCCCAGTCTCCTTTTACTTTTAAAGCCAACACTGGACATCGGTCACTAGTAGATCTGGTTAAAGCCAAGAATAGTGAGCAGGAGGACTTCAAGGACATTGGGCCACTTTAGAGCATCTCAGGCACACAAATCCAGCTGCTGTGCGCACAGGGCAAGTGCAGAAAGCTCAACCAGGGCGGCAGAAAAGCCCTCCCTCCTCCTGCACAGGGCACCACGACCGCTCTCTCCCCTCTGTCCAGGTCAGTTAAGTACTGATACTGTCTTTCGCAAAGTAAAAGTGACCAAAGCCTGAAGCTCTGATTTCAGGGACATTGAGAAGGTCCTGGTCTATGTAGTCACAAGTCCTGGAGTTTTCAGAATTATCCTGACTTCAAAAAAAAAACATTAAATGAACCCTAGAAGTTGCAACATTTCTATTTCTGAATATACCTAAGAAGAAGCTTCTTACATCTCAAATCAATTATAAAAAAAGATCTTTTGGGGCTTCCCTGTGGCGCAGTGGTTGAGAGTCCGCCTGCCGATGCAGGGGACACGGGTTCGTGCCCTGGTCCAGGAGGATCCCACGTGCCGCAGAGCGGCTGGGCCCGTGAGCCATGGCCGCTGAGCCTGCGCGTCCGGAGCCTGTGCTCTGCAACGGGAGAGGCCACAACGGTGAGAGGCCCACATACAGCAAAGAAAAAAAAAAAAAAAAAAAAAGATCTTTTGGTGGACAATGTGTCCGAATTTTTTTATGTAAAAAGATAGTCAATAAATCCAAGTTTCTCACAAGCAGCATCCTCTTGCTTGCCCCAGCCTACAATTCCACGACTAGAGCTTCATTCCTTTTTACTGTAAGGCGTTGTCAGGGCTACTAGTTTGCAAGTATCCCCATGAGAGATGCTATTTTATAAACTTTTATCAGACATAACTTAGAGGGAATGTGTCTTAGATTCTTTGCTGAAAGCAAAGTTTTGATCAGGAGAGAGGAAGGCGAGAGCTAAGATTAAGGTGATGTTGTCCAACCATTTTGTTATTATCGCATCTTAAAGAGTGTTTTTTAGTATCTTTTTTCTGATTGACACGCCCCCAAAGAAATTTTAATACCATAGATACACTGTATATCTGTTTGTGTGTGGTGTGAATATCAGTGCTTTATACATAAAAATACTAAGGTGTTTTTCAGACCCTAACCTGAGAACCAGTCCCCCTGCTTGGGGGCAACAGCGCCCGTGAGCATGCGTCTGGAGAAGCCGCCACCTACAAGGGAAACGCGAGTTTGGCTAAGAAGTTGCGGCACCTGAGCCAAGCTCCTTGGGCAGAGCTGCTTGGTCGGTCCGACCATGCTGCCCCCTGCATCCCAGACTGCAGGGCCAGGATTCAGCCCGCGCAGCCTCCCCGGCTCCCAGGGTCCTCGTTCTCCATGCCCTGACAGGACCCAGGGTAACAGCCCCCTGAGCAGGACAGAATGTTTGCTGGGCACGTAGATTCCCAGGCGACACGGGTTCACTGCGGACGCGGAGGTGTTTAGTTCACAGGGCTGCAGGGATGGGCTGCACTTTCCCACCTGTGGCGGCTGAAGGAGGGCCTGGCACCATGGAACACGTGACTGGCAGAAAGGGGGAAGGAGTACCAAGGCCCCCTCCCTGGAGGCAACGAGACACTGCTAAGAAAAACCATCGCCAAGTGCTCACCAGAGCCAATGGTGTCTTTTTTTTTTTTTTTTAATTCTAGTTACTGCCTTGGTAACTGGAAATTCCAAACTGTCTGATTTTAAAAGAGCCCCAAAGATGAAAGATGAGAAGAAAAACAGAGGAATTAGAAATCCAAGGCAGCAAAGAGCAGCAGATAAAAAGCTGCCCCCCGACAGATGCAGATCTGGACAAAGAGAAAGTAAACAAGATAACCCTAGCTAGGGTTGTCCAAGGAAACAAGAAAGGTTTCTATAAATATAACCAGAAAAAAAATATTTGTCTGAGCTGATGAGATCACCACACATGGCTCATGATAGGGATCTTTTGTTGCTCCCTAACTGAAGATTGGAGGAGGACAAAACTGAGGCAGAACTCAGACTACTGGCCACAAGGCCTGGGTTCCAGCAAGCAGGCTCAGTTTTAATTAAATGCAGCTGGAGTCATTAAGACGTGATGCCATCGATCTGGACTGTGGCCTGTATTTTCACTGACGTGCTGGCCCCGACGCCCAGCAACAAACAGGCTGGCGGCTTCTCCACACCCTGCAAATGGGGTCAAACACAAGAGGAAGCATGTGGCCCTGGACGCAGATCTAGGGGCGAGAGAGGCTTCCCAGGGACCCCTTCCTCTCTGCAGGGGTCGCTGTGTGGGACCAGAGCAGGAGGGGAGCTGGAATCCCTCCAGATGTCTACCCCGCTAGGGGCCAATCCGCATTCCAGGCTGGGACTGTGGCAGTGAACGGGACAGGTCCCCACCTCGAGGAACTTCCACTTGGAGCAGGGGTGGGAGATGGGGGCAGCGGGAGACAGACAACACAGTGATTATGCCAGGTAATTTCCCATGCTGACAGGTGCTTGGGGACAGAACATGAAGCGAGGAGGGGGTGATGGGAGGGGCCCACTAGCTCAGGAGGTGAGGTGGGGTGATGGGAGGGGCCCACTAGCTCAGGAGGTAGAGCAGGCCTGTCTGAGCAGGTGTTGCCACCTGGAAGGTGAGGAGGCCACCGAGTCCCAGGGTGAGTGTTTCCATGGAGGGAAAGTCTCTGAGTCAGGAAAGTACTTGGCATGTTGAGACGACATACAGAAGGCCAGTAGGGCAGTATCCTGTAGACCATGGGAGAAGGGGCAGGTGCCCGCAAATGCAGACAGGGCCAGTTTTGTAGGGCCTGGTAGGACACGGGCAGGGATTTGAAGTCTGGAGGATTTTTAGGGGAAGAGCGCTATGAGGCAGTATCTGTCTATCTTAGAAAGATCACTAGGGCTCATGTGGAGGATGGACCGGGCCAGAGGGGGCCAAGAATGGAGGTGGGAAGATAGGGACCGTGGTCTGAGGAACAGAGAGAGCCGTGGTTTAGGTCTGGTGGAGGTGGTGAAGTAGTTAGCTGTGGTACTTTGTGCAATGCATCTTGAAGGTGAAACGGAGAGGGGTATTCATAGAGAAAGCAGAGTTAAGGATGACTCCTAGGTTTTGTCCTGAGCAACAGAGTAAATAGTGGTTTCACTCAATAAGATGGAGAAGACAAGGAAATCAGTGGGTTTGGAGTGGGAAGCAGTCCACTCAGTTAAGTCTGAGATGCCTGCTCTTATTCTCTCTTGGACTCCAAGAGAGTTTGGTGAGACTTATGCCTCAGTTTCCTCATTTTGAAATACAGTAGCACTGACTACATTATAGGGTTGGCGTGAAGAGTAAATGAGTTAACATGTATGCAGTGGTTAGGAGAGTTCCTGGCACACAGTCAGCAGCAAGATAGAAGTGTTTAGTATTAATATTAAGGCAATTTTTTCTTTTTAATTGCAAATAATGGGGGGAGGAGAAGGGGCAAATAATTGAAAATTTGTGAGAGAAAGGGAAGAAGCAAGGTGAAGAGCTTGTGGAAACACGGGATGGTTCCCAGAGTCCCGGTAGAAGGCTGACCTCAGATAGAACAGGGGCACGTGTGCAGCTGAAGCTGGGACCCCCGCCCACGTGGCACAGATGCATCCGGACGCAGGGGCGGCGGTGGGAGGTGACGGCTCTCCTCTGACCATACCGTTTTCTCCACGAAGCATGGGGCAGGGGCCTCATCTGGTGTGAAGGGCAGGGAAGGGAGACTCAGAGTGAGGGTCCGCAGTATGAGACGGTTTCTGCAGAGGCGGAGGATGGGCTCGCTAGGAGGCCAGAGCCTGGCAGGTGGGAGAGGCACGGGCATCTCAAACCCTCACGCAGCACAAGGCGGGTGTGCTGCCCGTTCCAGGTATTTATTCTCAGCTGAGCAGGTGTTTGGTGAGTAGCTGCTGTGTGTCTGGTGCTGGGCTGCGTGCTCGTAAAGCGGGTAAAGAGGGGGACAAGGTATGTGCAGTCTGGATGAAGAGAAAGGTTTTAGATGAAAAGAAATAACTGGAGGACAAATGTAGTTCAATCTGGAGCCAAAAGACCAAACCACAGAAAACCGTGCTGCCAAATTCAGGGTAATGGAATGTATGTGTGCCGGGCCCGTAAGGATGGCCTCCCAGGGGAAGTGGATACGAACTCGGAACTCACTCAGCCACCCCCAAACCGGAGGCCGCTGCTGCCTGTCATCCCTGGACCTCTGAACCGTCTGTCATAAATATTCCGCAAGACGGCTCTAAAAAGGTACAGCTGACTCACCTGCTTTGTCTGAGGGCCCATCTGACATCATCAGTAGAAACAGTAGCAGAAGCCTACAGCGGGCTTCTGCCAGGTTTCCTTTGGGGGTGTGGTTGGGTGGGGAGTGTGCCTTCTGAAACAAGAAAAGGTCTCCTTCCGACTTAACTGGCTCTCCGCTCCCTGACACCATCATTTGCAGTGCATGTGGTGGAGAGCAAACTGGGAAAGATTCTGGCAGGAAGGTAACCAGAAAGGTCACGCTTGAAGTGCAGCCACAACCTTCTCCCCTGGCGTTGGGCCCCGATTCTTCCTGTTGCTGCACCATGGAACAGTCTGTTTTGTTATCAAGAATTGTCAACCTCGTCCAGCTCTGAGGCCAGACTTCCTCTGAGGCCCTGGGACCTCCCCCAGCAAAGGGTCCCCACGAGCCTCTACTGCCTCCTGTAAACGGGCTTAGGAGGGGCGGGAGAAACTCACGGCTAAACCCCAAGATGTGCCCCTCAGCGTGTTCCAGGCAGGAGGAGCGGAGACTTGATCTGTGCTGGCAAAGTTATTTTTTAAACTGGAATTGCTGGTAAGGCTGCTTCCCTAAAAGGCAACTCAAATCCTGTCTCCTGCTCTCCCTTTCCTGGAGCTGTGGCTCTCTGCCATCATGCTGCTGCCGAGGCTTCTCCAGACTCTCTAAGGGACAGGGCTCTTGTGGTCCACTCTCCCCATCTCCATCCCTTATCGCCCCACTCAGCCACCCGCAGCCCATCCAGGATAAAACTGAATGTTTGGGAAGTTTTTCCAGTAATGCCCTATAAAGTAAAATACACCTAATTACACACGGTGCGGCCCACAGTCCACACCTCCAAACCCTGGGACAGTACAGGACCTCCTAGCGTCACTTCCCAAAAGGCTTAAGCCCAGGCCAGGCCACTTCAGAACCTGCACCTCTGTGGTCTGACCTCATCGTGGGCCGTTGCTGTCTATCAGATCTCTTGGAAGTCAGATGACTCTGGTTATCCTGCCTGCGTCCTCCTGATGTTTGTGACTCGCTCAGAGTAGAGAAGGTGTCACAGCCTATGAGGAAGATAGGTTCATAGGGGACCCGGATCTCATTTGCCCTGATTTGTGAACTGGAAGGAGAGAGGCCCGTGAGGCTTCTGTGGGTCTGCACGCGGGGCCTCACCTGTGAAGCTGCACCTGGCCACCTTCCTCACTCTACATGCTGTCTTCCTTGCCATCTCTGCCGGCGCCCTCAAGGTGACGTCTTAGGCCGAGGGGTGGTAGCAAGAAACAAGAGTGGATTAAAAAAACCCATGAAAATGAAGCGATGAAACACCTGGAATACGAGGGAGGACAAGCAGGGGATCCGTGCAAGGCGATGTAATAAGACGGACCAGGTCGGAGAGTTGAGAAGGGAGGTGAGTGGAGTGGAGGGGAAGGGGGAGATGAGCGGGTGGGAGCAGCCCGATCTGAGAACACGCAGTGACCACCCAGCTCGGGAAGGGAGGAGGGCAGAGAGGCCTTCTGTTTGCCTGTGCACACAAGGAACCAATTGCCTTGGAAGAAGAGTGGGTTCTAAGAGGGTCAAGGGAATTCCTTCAGACCCCACAGGAATCCAAAGAAGTGAGGGATAAAAACCATCCCGAGAGCGGGAGCCTGCCCCTCTGGGAGGTCCTGGATCTGCCATCTGCTCCCTGGATTTGTAAATGCCGCAGCCCGTGCTGGGGCTGAGAGAGCTGTATTTATCAAATATTCTCAGGTCCTAGAGCAAAGGACCCCTGTCGTTCATTTTTCTTGTTAGCGTGTTTCTACTTCCCTACACCTGCACCCAGTCCTGGAAGAAACGAACGTGAGGCATGACTCTAGGTAGAGCAGGCACCTAGGACGGGGATCGGATTTCAGGAGAATTTAAGACATCACATACATGCTCTTAGTACCGCTTCACACTGGAATCAGTGTTCCTTGTCAGAAAGTACTGTAAGGGTTAATAAAGGCGTTATGGGGAGACCCAGGACTTCCTGAGCCCCCTTTTCTGTGAGGGGATCCGCAGAGTGACCAGCCTTCTGAAGAAGGGTCTCCATCTAAACTCTGTGAGTCAGCCCTTCAGGTTCATGTCTGTAACTTTTTCCTTCTGCAAACGATTATCTGATTTTGACCCACTTGGAAGCCCTCCTAAATGCTACCTGGTCAGAATGCTTACTGGCCAGGAATGGAATGCTTACTTTCCATTTGTGAAGGCAAGTTACCATCTTGAAGCAAAATGGCAGCCAGCAGGGTTTTCAATGGATTAATTCTGTGTTCATCTGGGAAAGACTTACCAAATCTTTAGCAGACAGATTCACAGACTTGGGGAGACACCGGAGCCTTGAGTATCAGGTGACAGATGAGGAAATCGGCTCTCGCCCAAGGGCTCACAGCAAGGTGCAAGCAAGATGGAGATCTTTCCACTCAGCCCCACAGCATCTCAGGTTTATCTGTAGATGCCATGAGAACATTTAAGAGTTGAGGGGGCTTCCCTGGTGGCGCAGTGGTTGAGAGTCCGCCTGCCAATGCAGGGGACACGGGTTTGTGCCCTGGTCCGGGAAGATCCCACATGCCGCGGAGTGGCTGGGCCCATGAGCCATGGCCGCTGAGCCTGCGCGTCTGGAGCCTGTGCTCCGCAACGGGAGAGGCCACAGCAGTGAGAGGCCCGCGTAACGCAAAAAAAAAAAAAAAGAGTTGAGGGATTGTGACCAAATTTGACACTGCAGAAAAGCACACAAAAATAATTTTGATGTTGGTTCAGCTTATCATCTAGAAAGAACATGACAGCCAAAAAAAATTGTCAGTAAAACCCTGACATTTTTACTGAGTATTGGTGATATTTGACAAGTAGTAGAGGCTGGAAGATGGATGTCTTAGAAAAAGACAAAAGCTCAATCTTCCAGCTTAAAAATCATCCATTTAATACTGACAATATTTTTCATAGTTAACAACTGTCCTTTTCACACACGTCAGTAGGATGCGTGACATCTGTCCCTCTATATATGTAGTGATTTTTTATAGTGCTTTTTCTTCATTTTTTATTAGTTCCTTTTTTAACCCCATTTTTTTTAGTTTTTAAAATTTATTTAATTAATTTTTTTGGCTGTGTTGGGTCTTCATTGCTGCGCACTGGCTTTCTCTAGTTGCGGCGACTGGGGGCTACTCGTTGCAGTGCGCAGGCTTCTCATTGCGGTGGCTTCTCTTTGCTGCGCAGCACAGTCTCTAGGCGTGTGGGCTTCAGTAGTTGTGGCACGTGTGCTCAGTAGTTGTGGCTTGCGAGCTCTAGAGCGCAGGCTCAGTAGTTGTGGCACACGGGCCTCGTTGCTCTGCGGCGTGTGGGATCTTCCTGGACCAGGGCTTGAACCCATGTCCCCTGCATTGGCAGGCGGATTCCCAACCCCTGTGCCACCAGGGAAGTCCTTTAACCCCATTTTATCCTTGAGAGAAAGAGTAAGTGGAAGTGAGTGTTTAAAAAAATCAAGCCCTGGGGAAGTAGAAATGTCTGGTTTAGGGTAATATAAGAAGTGTGTAGTGGGTGTGGTAATCGTCCAGGCAAAGGTCGAAGTGTAGGGCCTGCAGTAGAAAGGAGGGAGGGACGGAAGGAGTGCGTCTGAAGAAGTGAAGAGAGAGGGCGGGTAACGAGGGGAGAGGTGGGTCTGCTTTCTCCTGGAGGCCTCCTGGCAGAATCGTGGCCCAGGGGTAGGAGAAGCATCGCGCCGAGGCGTGGGGATACGGCCGGTGTGGTCTGAGTTGTGCTGAGCTGGCCTGGGGTTCACGTCCTCAGTGCTTCTTGAACTCCCAGCGTCGCCCGCGCCCAGCAGGAGCAGCCCTGGCTCCCTCCAGGGAGACGAGGAGGAGCGCAGGCGTCCTGGGCCTGGTGCTTCAGCGCCCGGGCTGGGGCTGGGCTGACGAGGGAGGCGGGAGGTCCTGGGGGAGGGTGACGGTGAAAGGAGTCCTGCGACTATTCTGTGTCGCTGCGGGGACGGGGGCTCCTGGCGGCTGGCTGTGGCCTTTGTTTCCCTGCCCTTCTCTTGGCGCACTCAGAGGCTGCAGCGTTGTGCTTTCAGGGTCACGTGTTAAATCTTTGCACAGCTGCCGGGAGAAGAGAGTGAGGGAGAGACGGAGGCCGAGAGCGCCCGCCCTAACCTTGCGCCTGCGAGCAAACAGTCTCTACGGGCGGACTAGAGCCCTCGGAAACGTCTCTCCCTGCCCCTTCCCGCGGTTACACGGCAGACCCCTCTCACTCCACTTCCAGATTGTGCACACCCAAGCCAGCCTCTGCCCTCCGCACACGGCTTCCATCCACATCCCCGTCTGCACTTGCGGAGCGCGCACACACACACACACACACAAAGGATGTGTGTGTTTGCGATCACACCTCCAGAAAGGAAAATCAACATTCTTACCAAGCCAGTCACTTGTGCACTTGATGTTGGATAAGCAGTTTAATTTCTTTCCGGAGAGTGTCAGTGTCTCTGGCAATTACACACACACACACACACACACACACACACACACACCCGGCTTTTCTGTACTACTGTAAAGTTTGATCACGTGTGTCCTCACCGCCCTCTCTTCAGTATGAACTCATGAGCTCTGTTCTCCTCTTATCCGCTAAGGCTGCACTTTCCCGTCCGCAGTTACCTGCTATGATCAGACTTAACACAACCATTGTTTTCTGTTTATTTTTTTTTAAAAAAAACCACCCTCATGTTTCTCCAGCTCCTAATAGTAAGTTTCCCCCTCTGCCTTTCCCACAAAACCCTGACCACTGCTCTACCGTTTCTGCATGTTTATTCCACGAATGGCCTTTATCAGTGACTGCAGGCACAGCAGCTAATGTGGCCAAGGGTCCCGGGCCAGCCTCTTGCTGCCCACGCTGCCTCAGACTGGTCCCTACTGGCTCAGCTCCTTGAGCAGCCAACAGGAAGTTGGTCTTACAAAGTGTGGTTATGAAGTGAGATGGTTGATTTTCTTAAACAGGCCAAGTCTAAAGAATTCAAATAAAGTTTCACATAGTAGGGGAATTCCCTGGTGGTCCAGTGGTTAGGACTCTGCACTTTCGCTGGCAAGGGCCCCGGTTCAATCCCCGGTCAGGGAACTAAGGTTCCGCAAGCCGCGTGGCACAACCAAAAAGGAAAAAAAATAAGTTTCACATAATACTATAATCAGCATCGCCAGGGTTGGTCCCTTACTTCCCAAGGTCATCACTGGGAAGGAAGCATTCATCTACATGTGTAATTTTTGATATGTTGTTGAAAAACAAATCTAATTATTTTAAGGCCCAATTCTGGTACATCCAAGGAGGTTTCAAAACATACAGAAGCTTGCAGATAGCTAACAGATATAGAATGAAGACTTATGATGTTTATTCCTTGGTTTATTTGCTGGAATTGTATCCTGTACAGCAGGGGTGGCGAACTATAGCCTGGGGACCAAATCCTGTTTTTGTGCAATCTTTGAGCTAAGGATGGCTTTTATAATTTTTAGACGGTTGAAAAATAACAAAAGCAGGGCTTCCCTGGTGGCACAGTGGTTGGGAGTCCGCCTGCCGATGCAGGGGACGTGGGCTTGTGCCCCGGTTCAGGAGGATTCCGCGGAGCGGCTGGGCCCGTGAGCCATGGCCGCTGGGCCTGCACGTCCGGAGCCTGTGCTCCGCAACGGGAGAGGCCACAGCAGTGAGAGGCCCGCGTTACTGCAACAACAACAAAAAAAGAATCTTTCACGACACAGGAAATTATGTGAAATTCAATTTCACTGTCCATAAATAAAGCTTTATTGGAACACAGCCATGCTTGTTCATTCCCACGTTCTCTGTGGCCGCCTTCATGCTGCAACCTCAGAGTCGAGTATTGTGACGGAGACCATATGCCTCCCAAAGCCTGCAACATTTACTATCTGGCCTTTTACCAGAAAAGTTAGCCGACTCCTGCTCTCGAGTATTGCTTTTCAATCCTTTAAATATCTTTGGAAAAGGATCTCTATCATTTAGGAATAAGTTAGGTTTACGAGAAACAGAAGCCTGAAGTAATAGTGACTTAAACACGAGAGGAGTTCACTTGTCTCTTATGTAAAAGAAAATTGGAGCTAGGCAGACTGGGCTGATAGAGTGTCCCTGTGGTAATCAGAGACTGAGGCCTCTTCTGTCATTCTGCTCTGCCATTCTTACTGCATGGTGTCCATCTTCAAGATTGCCTCATGGGGCTTCCCTGGTGGCACAGTGGTTGAGAGTCCGCCTGCCGATGCAGGGGACATGGGTTCGTGCCCTGGTCCAGGAAGATCCCACATGCTGCGGAGCGGCTGGGCCCGTGAGCCGTGGCCACCGGGCCTGCACGTCCGGAGCCTGTGCTCCGCAACAGGAGAGGCCACAACAGTGAGAGGCCCGCGTATCGCCAAAAAAAAAAAAAAAAAAAAAGATTGCCTCATGGTCACATAATGGTTACTGGAACTCCAGTCATCACATCATGTTCCCAGGAGTAGGAAGTAGAAGGGGTGTGAGGACAAAAGGGCAGACTTCCCTTGTACAACTGTGTTGATTTGAAACACTTGTACATTGCAAAATGATGACCACCATAGCATTACTAACACCTCTATCCTGTCACATAATTACAATTTCTTTTTTGTGGTGAGGACATTTAAGATCTACTATCTTAGCAACTTTAAACTATATGATACAGTTTATTAACTATAATCATTGTGCTGTACATTAAATCCTCAGAACTTATTTTACAATTGGAAGTTTGTACTCTTTCACTAACATATCCCCATTTCCCTCACCCCCCAACCCCTGGTAACCACCATTCTAGCCTCTATTTCTATGAGTTCAGTTTATTTAGATTCCACATATAAGTGATATCATGCAGTGTTTGTCTTTCTCTATTTTACACAGGGTAATGCCTTCAAGGTCCATCCATACTGTTGCAAATGGCAAGAATTCCTTCTTTTTATGGCTGAATAATATTCCATTATATACATAATAATACACAATAATTATATACTATATATATATTTACGTTTTCTGTATCCATTCATCCAAAGACAGACATTTAAGTTGTTCCCATGTCTTGGCTATTGAATAATGCAATAAACATGGCAGTGCAGATATTTCTTCAAGGTCCTGTTTCCACTTCCTTTGAATATATACGCAGAAGTGGAGTTTTTGGATCATAGGGTAGTTGTTTTTTTTAATATTTTAAGGATCCTCCGTAGTGTCGGCACCAATTTATATTCCCACCAAAGTTGCACAAGGGTTCCCTTTTCTCTGTATTCTCGTCAGCACTTGTTGTCTCTTGTCTTTTTGATGATAGGCATTCCAATAGGTAAGAGGTGGTATCTCATTGTGGTTTTCATTTGCATTTCCCTGATGATTAGTGATGTTTAGCACCTTTTCATGTACCATTCGTACTGGCCATTTGTATGTCTTCTTTGGAAAAATATCTATTCATTTCTTCTGTCCATTTAAAAATCAAAAAAAAAAAATCAGATTGCTTTTGTTTATTTGTTTTGCTATTGAGTTACGTGAGTTCTTTATATATTTTGGATATTAACCCATTGTCAGATATACGAGTTGCAAATATTTTCTCCCATTCATTAGGTTGTCTTTTCATTTTGCTGTTGGTTTCCTTTGCTGTGCAGAATATTTTTTTTGGTTTTGTTATTTTATTTATTTATTTATTTATGGCTGCATTGGGTCTTTGCTGCTGTGTGCAGGCTCTTCTCTAGTTGAGGTGAGCAGGGGCTACTCTTCACTGCAGTGTGCGGGCTTCTCATTGCAGTGACTTCTCCTGTTAGGGAGCACGGGCTCTAGGTGTGCGAGTTTCAGTAGTTGTGTCTTTCGGACTCTAGAGCTCAGGCTCAGTAGTTGTGGTGCACGGGCTTAGTTACTCCACGGCATGTGGGATCTTCCTGGACCAGGGCTTGAACCCGTGTCCCCTGCATTGGCCAGCAGATTCTTAACCACTACGCCACCAAGGAAGTCCCTTTAACCCGTTTTTAGTTGATTTTTGTGTATGGTGTAAGATAGTGGTTCAGTTTCATTCTTTTGCACGGGGATGTCCAATTTTCCCAACACCATTTATTAAAGAGACTATGTTTTCTTGGTTCCGTTGTCATAAGTTAATTGGCCATATATGTGTGGGTTTGTTTCTGGGCTCTTTTTTTTTTTTTTTTTGGCCGCGCCACAAAGCATGCGGGATCTTAGTTCCTCAATCTGGGATTGAACTTGTGCCACCTGCAGTGGAAGCTTGGAGTCCTAGCCACTGGACTGCCAGGAACTCCCCTGAGCTCTCTATTCTATTCCATTGATCTATGTGTCTGTTTTTTTTGCCAATATTATACTATTTTGATTACTATAGCTTTTTAACATAGTTTGAAATCAGGAAGTGTGATGCCTCCAGTTTTGTTATTCTTTCTCAAGATAGCTTTGGCTATTTGGGGTCTTTGTGGTTCAGTACAAATTTTAGGATTGTTTTTGCTATTTCTGTGACAAATGCCATTGGAATTTTGATAGGGATTGCTTTTTTTCTTTTTTTTTGTGGTACGCAGGCCTCTCACTGTTGTGGCCTCTCCTGCTGCAGAGCACAGGCTCCGACGCGCAGGACAAGCGGCCATGGCTCACGGGCCCAGCCACTCCGCGGCATGTGGGATCTTCCCGGACCGGGGCACGAACCCGTGTCCCCTGCATCGGCAGGCGGACTCTCAACCACTGCGCCACCAGGGAAGCCCCTGTATTATTTTTTAAACTCCACATATAAGTGATATTATGTAGTATTTGTCTTTGTCTGATTTATTTCACTAGAATATTCTCTAGGTCAATCCATGTCGCTGGAAATGGCAATATTTCATTCTTTTTTGTGGCTAATATTCCATTGTGTGTATATACCACATCTTCTTAAGCTAGTTGTTTGTTGATGGGCACTTGGGTTGCTTTTATATCTTGGGTATTGTAAATAGTGCTGCTGTGAACATTGGGTGCATGTATCTTTTCAAATTAGAGTTTTCGTTTTTTCCAGATATATACCCAGGAGTGGAATTGCTGGATTATATGGCAGTTCTATTTTTAATTTTTTGAGAAACTCCATACTGTTTTCCATAGTGGCTGCACCAATTTACATTCCTACCAACAGTGTACGAGGGTTCCCTTTTCTCGACGCCCTCTCCAGAACATTTTCTATTTATAAGTTTATTTTAAGCTGATAACAACTTAACTTCAGCTACACACAAAAGCTCTACATTTTTACAGCCCTGGCCAACATTTCATGTTTTTGATGTCACAATTTATTTCTTTTTTACATTGTTTATCCATTAACAAATTATTGTATTTATAGATACCTTTCATACTATAGCCTTTACTTTTAACCTTAATACTACAATTATAAGTGATTTCCCCACAACCATTGCAACATTAGTGTATTCTGAATTTAGTTATATATTTACTTTTACCAGTGAGTTTTATACTTTCACATGTCTTCCTGTTACTAGTCAGTATCCTTTCCTTTCAGCTTGAACAACTCCCTTTAGCATTTCTTGTAAGGCCACTAGTGATCAATTCCTTCAGGCTTTGCTTGTCTCTCCTTCAGTTCTGAAGGATAGTCTTGCCAGACAGAGATTCTTGGTTGGTGGGTTTTTTCTTCAGTACTTTGAATGTATCATCCCACTCACTTTTCTTTTGGCCGCACCGCGTGGCATGTGGAATCTTAGTTCCCCCACCAGGGATCGAACTTGCGCCCCCTACAGTGGGAGCTTGGAGTCTTAACCACTGGACCGACAGGGAAGTCCCCCACTCACTTCTGGTCTACAAAGTTTCTGCTGAAAATTTTGCTGATAGTCTTATGGAGATTCCCTTGTACAAGTTGTTTTTCTTTTGCTGCTTTTATTTTATTTTTAATATTTTATTTATTTAGGCTGCCCTGGGTCTTAGTTGCGGCATGCAGGATCTTCGTTACAGCACGTGGGATCTTCATTGTGGTATACAGGATCTTTAGTTGCAGTGTGCGAACTCTTAGTTGCAGCATACGTGCAGGATGCAGTTCCTGGACCAGGGATCGAACCCGGGCCCCCTGTGTTGGGAGCATGAAGCCTTACCCACTGGACCACCAGGGAAGTCCCTCTTTTGCTGCTTTTAAAATTCTCTCCTTTTCTTTAATTGACAACTTAATTATACAGGCATTCCTTGTACTTCACTTTATTGTACTTTACAGATGTTGTGTTTTATACAAATGAAAGGTTTGTGGCAACCCTTTGTTGAGCAAGTCTGTTGGCTCTGTTTCTCCAACAGCATTTGCTCACTTGGTGTCTCTGTGTCACATTTTGGTACTTCTCACAATATTTCAAACTTTTTCATTATTATTCTATTTTGTGGTATCTGTGATCTTTGATGTTACTATTGTAATTGTTTGGGGCACCGTAAACCGCACCCATGTGAGACTGTGAATTAATCGATAAATGTTGTGGGTGTTCTGACTGCTCCACCGACTGGCCATTTCCTGACATCCTTTCCTCTCCTTGGGCCTTCCTATTCCCCGGAACACAACAGTATTGAAATTAGGCCAATTAAGAACCCTGCAATGGCCTCTAAGTGTTCAAGTGAAAGGAAGGGCCACACGTCTCTCACTTTATTTTTATTTATTTATTTATTTTTATTTTTTTATTTTTTCTCTTCTTTTTCTCTACATCTCTCACTTTAAATCAAAAGCTAAAAATGATGAAGCTTAGTGAGGAAGGCAGGTCGAGAGCCGAGATGGGCCAAAAGCTGTACCTCTTGTGCCAAACAGTCAGCAAAGCTGTGAAGGCAAAGGGAAAGTTCTGGAGGAAATTAAAGTGCTGCCCCGGTGAACACAGGATGATGAGAAAGGGGAACAGCCGATATGATATCTGCTGCTACGGAGAGAGTTTTAGTGTCTGGATAGAAGATTGAACCAGCCACAGCATTCCCTAAATCAAAGCCTAATCCAGAGCCAGGCTCTAACGCTCTTTACTTGTATGAGACACGTGAGGAAGCTGCAGAAGAAAAGTCTGAAGCTGGCAGAGGTTGGTCCATGAGGTTTAAGGAAAGAAGCTGCCTCCATAACATAAAAATGCAAGGGAAAGCAGCAAGTGCTGATGTAGAAGCTGCAGCAAGTTATCCAGAAGATCTAGCCAAAAGAATTCATGAAGGTGGCTACACTAAACAACAGATTTTCAATGTAGACAAAGCAGCCTTCTCTTGGAAGAAGATGCCATCCAGGACTTTTATAGCTAGAGAGGAGAAGTCAATGCTTGGCTTCAAAACCTCAAAGTATAGGCAGACCCTCTTGTTGGGGCTATTGTGGCTGGTGACTTGAAGTTGAAGCCAATGCTCACTTACCATCTGAAAATCCTAGGGCCCCTAAGAATTATGCTAAATCTACTCTGCCTGTGCTCTACAAATGGGAAAACAAAGCCTGTAAACACTTCTGTTTACACCAAGGTTTACTGAATATTTTAAACCCTCTCTTGAGACCTACTGCTCAGAAAAAGAGATTCCTCTCAATATTACTTCTCATTGATAACGCACCTGGTCACCCAGGAGCTCTGATGGAGGTGTACTATGAGATGAATGTTGTTTTCCTGCCTCCTAACACAGCATTCATCGTGTAGCCCACAGATCAAGGTGTAATTTCGACTTTCAAGTCTTATTATTTAAGAAATACATTTTGTAAGGCTGCAGTTGCTGTAGATAGGGATTCCTCTGATGGATCTGGGCGAAGTCAGTTGAAAACCTTTGAATAAGCTTTTTGTTTTTTGTCTGTTTTGTTTTTAAATTACTCTAGCAATTTTATTTTATTTATTTTTAATTTTTATTGGAGTATAGTTGATTTACAATGTTGGGTTAGTTTCAAGTATACAGCAAAGTGAATCAGTTATACATATACATATATCCACTACTTTTTTATATTCTTCTCCATATAGGCCATTATAGAGTATTGGGTAGAGTTCCCTGTGCTGTGCAGTAGGTCCTTATTACTTATCTATTTTATATATATAGTAGTAGTAGTGTGATATGTCAATTTCAATCCCAGTTTATCTTCCCCCCCCCAATAAGCTTTTTGCCCCTTTATCTCTCTCTTTTGCTTCTGAGACCTCTGTAATGCTTGTTTTGGCCCACTTTATGGTTTCCCATAAGTCCCTTAGGCTATCTTCACAGTTTTTCATTCTTTTTTCTTTTTGCTCCTCTGATTGGATGAATTCCACTGCCTTGTCTTCTAGTTTGCAGATCCTTTCTTCCAACTGATCTAGCCTGTTCTTGTATTCTTCAGCTCTGTGATTTGTTTGGTGTTTTAAAAATATTTTCTATCTCTGTGGAAATACTCATTTTGTTCATGCGTTGTTCTGTTCCTCTGCGAGCATTTTTATGATTGTTATTTTGAGCTCTGTATCAGGTAGGTCACTTATCTCTGTTTCATTGAGATCTGTTACTAGAGTTTTATCTTGTTCTTTTGTTTGGAACATGTTCTCCTCTGTTTCTTCATTTTCCTTGACTCTCTGTGTTGGTTTCTGTGCATTAAATAGAATGGCCACTTCTCCCAGTTTGGGAACAGTAGTTTCGTGGGGGAGATGGACCTCATAAATCAGCCGGGCTGGTGCTCCTGCCAGTTTCTCAAACCTCTGTGGTTGTCCAAGCCACATCCTTTGTTCTTAGTGTCTCCTGTCTACCGGAAAAAATGCACAGCCTAACAGTTGAGAATTATGTTTTATTTGGTGGACTTTCTGAGGACTTCAAGCCTGGGAGGCAGCCTTTCAGAATAGCTCTGAGGGACTGATCTGAAGAGGTCAGGGAGGAACCAGGATATATAGGGGTTTTTGCAACAAAGACCAGGTAGTTGAAACATCGAAAGATTACTGTTAATTAAAGAAAACCAGAAATCTCAAGTTAAGGAATTGAGCGCTTTTCTATGTGTGGGAAGAGGCAAGAGTCTGGGCTCATTGAAATCATTCCTCTGATCTGCACCTCAGCCCTCTGGGGCCAGGATCCTGTGCTTTCCCATCCTGAGTCCCCTCGGGGGCACCGTGGGGGTGGCTGCAGTGGCTTGACAGCAGCAACATCCTTTGTTTACTGATAGGGCAGGCGCAGGCCGGGCAGCGTTTTTCATTCACACTCCCAAGACCATCAGAGTCTCAAAGGGGATGATCACGGTCAGCACCCAGATGTAGGCTGGTTGGAAGCCAGACTGTCATGTAGCAGCTGGGAAAGTGTGGAGCTAGGCCATTACAGGGAGAAACTGGGAAATGGGCATCTTTGCCTGTTCCCTCTCAGGTGGGCCCCGACGTATAGCCATGGGTGGTGTGCTTCTGAGCTCATTAAGAACTTCTTTGCTTGCACGGTACCATGGAGCTGCTAAATGCAAGCCCCATTGGCTATCAGAGCCAGATTATATGGGGTCCCACCCTCCCCCCACAGCAGTCACAGAAGCTGGGGCCCCAGACGTGTGTCCAGGCTCCTTCCAGGGATACGCTGATTTTGGCCGGCCAGGAGAAAGAGGGTAGGGGGCGTGTCTGCTGGCTTCCCCAATCTCTGGGGAGGATTGCACTCAACCCCTAGATGCATGCCAGATTAGAAGCCTGACCCACGGGCAGCAGCTTTGAGGCATGCAGATGGGCCCCATTCAGGCAAAGGCTGGGAGATGGGCAAGTTTTGCCAGCTCCCTCTGCACTGAGCCCTTGATAAACGCTTCTCTGTTTGCTATAGGCTTGTGGGTCCCATGGACACAAGCCCCATTGGCTATTGGAGCTAGATGTTTTGGGGGCCCATTCCTCAGGTGTAAGTCTTAAAAGCTGGGGTGCTAGATGTGGGGTCCAAGCTCTTCACTCCTCAAGGAGGAGCTGGGAGTTCGGGTTTGCTTCCGATTGCATGGCACTGCTCTAGGGGGTGGGATTTGCCGTGAGAGTGTGTTTCAGCCTTTCCTGCTCCTTTCGATGGGGATATTTTCTTGCCCCCCTGAAGGGTGGGGGTCAACGGCTGGTTCTTAAGTTACTGTCAGAGGGAATTGCTCCGTGTGTAGCTGTTCATTTTGCGCATCCACGGGAGGAGGGAGTTCAGGAGGCTCCTATGTCACCATCTTTACAGACCACTCCCAAGCAAGCCTAAATTCATTCTTAATAAGTAATAAAAAGATAAAAGTGTGCGCATTGAAAACCAGAAAGTCTGCTTTTCATCTCTGTCTCCAGCCACCCAGCTCTCCTACCCAAGACAACGAATGCTTCTTGAATATCCTCACAGAGGTAATCTATGCATGTTCAAGTGCATGTACTTATATGTCTGGATAAAGTTTTATGAGCACAAGTGGTAGTATACGTGAGTGAAAAATATTGCCTGCCATATCAGTAAACAAAGGATGTTGCAGCCACGAAGCCATCACATTACAGCCTCCCCGACGGTGCCCCCTGAGAAGACTCAGGATGGGAAAGCACAGGATCCTGGCCCCAGAGGGCTGAGGTGCAGATCAGAGGAACGATTTCAATGAGCCCAGACTCTTGCCTCTTCCCACACATAGAAAAGCGCTCAATTCCTTTAACTTGCGAATTCTGGCTTTCTTTAATTAGCAGTAATCTTTTGATGTTCCGACCACCTGGTCTTTGTTGTAAAAACTCCTATATATCCTGGCTCCCCGCTTGCCTCTTTGGAGCAGCCTGTCAGAGTTACCTGAGATGCTGCATCCTGGGCTTAAGTCCTCAGTTTTGTCTGCCAAATAAAACAGGATTCTCAACCTTTAAGGTTGTGCGTTATGTAAAGTCGACATATGTTACATGCACTATTGTGCGTCTTACTTTCCTCACTTAGCAGCCTGTCATAAAGTTCATTCCCCCTATAGCCAGATCTGTCTAAAACTCAAACCTGACCATGTCGTGACACTGCTTACAACCTATGGTGGCTCGCCGTCCTCCCACAGGATGAGTTTATGCTCCTTCGCTTGGCCTCAAGGTCCTCCAGCCAGGCTCCTCCTTCCTGGTTCTTCGGGCTTCCCTCCCACTGGTCACTGATTCCTTGGGTTCTGCAGTCACACTGCTTGCAGCCAGCCCTCATGCTCACTGTGCTGTTTGACAGCTCAGAGCCTCTGGAGTGCCCTTCCCAGCTTTCTTCACCTTGATTACATTTACTTACCCTTCAAGGCAGCTCGAGGCTTTCTCATCCAGGAAGTGCTCCTTTACTCCCAGCCTGGACCCAGGGCCTATAGCATAGCCTTAATCATATTAGATTGAAAGTATCTGTGTATGTGTGCATTTCCATCACTCGACTGCCTCAAAGCAAAGACTTCCATTTTTGGTTTATTTTTGTACCCCCAGAGCCCAGCACCATGTCTAGCATACAGTAGAAGCTAAATAAATATTTCCTGACGAGGACTGATTTGAACTATCGAGCTTCCTCTGAGCTAAGGTCACAGCCCTCTTTTAAGGCTGAGAGAGGAATGAGACAGTACACATTTCTAAAAATAGTGGCTCACAGTTTGGGATGGAGCTATAAAGATACTTTCTTGAAAGTTTGACTTGAACATGTTGAAGGTGCGAGCCAGAACCTGTATTGGAAGTGGCTAGTGGGCGGGAAACAAAGAGCCCCCAGCAGCAAGGGTGAAAGGAGAGATGGGTGAAGGGGTGCAGCGGGAGGGGGTGTTGGACCCGAACTCCACAAGCTGTGGCTGAGACAGCAGATGGGGTCTCCAGTGACAGCTTCTGCTGCAGGGGCTTCATTCCCAGACGGGAGCTCATGTACACTGCAATCACCATTGTTCCAAATGCCTTCTTTTCTCCACCCATCACTCCCTGCTGAAGGAGTAATAACTCTTTCAATGGTATGGAGAAAAAAGAATGAATTCTCACATATGAGCAAAGAATATGGATATGAACTAATTAACTACCACTGTGGTCAGTGCCCCTGGCATGCAGATGCCACAAGGCAGCCTTCTCAGAGAGGTCAGGGAAGGCTTCCGGAGGAGGGACAGCTCAGCTGAGATCTGAGGGCTGAGTAGGAGTCCGCCCCGCAAAGGGTGGGGTGAGTGGAGGGGAGGAAGTGTATCTCACACAGAGGGAAGACAATGTGCATGGAAGTCTGAGGCAGGGAAGTGTGAGGCTTTTTGAGGCAGTAAATGAAAGCTGGTGTGGGGAGAATGGCAGAGATAAGACTGCTGAGGCCAGCAGAGGTCCCATCAGGTAGGGCCGGAAGGATCTTGTACTTTATCCACCGAGCATTAGGAAGCATCTTAAGGTGCAGAGGAATGATGATTTGTGTTTATAAAATATCACTCTTGTACATAACAGATAAATGGATAAACAAAATGTGGTATATTCATACAGTGGACTAATATTCAGCCTTAAAAAGGAAGGAATTCTGAAACATGTTACATGAGTGAACCTTGAAAACACTATGCTAAGTAAAATAAGCTGACACACGTTATATGATTCCACTTATATGAGGTACCTAGAATAGGCAAATTCATAGAGACAGAAAGTAGACTGTTGGTTAGCAGGGGGTGGGGCTGGGGGTGTGGGGAGACAGGAAATTGGGAGTTATTGTTTAACGAGTACAGAGTTTCAGTTTGAAATGATGAAAAATTCTGAAAATGCATAGTGTTGATGGTTGCATACATGGTAAATGTACTTAATGCCACTGAATTGTACACTTAAAAATTGTTTAAATGATCTCAAAAGACTCTGAAAAGCCAAAACAATCTTGAGAAAGGAAAACAAAGGTGTAGGGATCACACATCCTGATTTCAAACTATGTTACAAAGCTACAATTATCAAAATAGTATGGTACTGACATAAAGCGAGTCATAGACCAATGGAACAGAATAGAGAGCATAGAAATATACCTGTGCATATGTGGTCAAATGATCATCAGCAAGGATGCCAAGAATACACAATAGGAAAAGCATGGTTTCTTCAACAAATGTGTTGGAAAAACCAAGCATCCACACACAAAAGATTGAAATTGGACCCATACCATACACTATATACAAAAATTAACTCAAAATGGATTTAAAAATCTAACCATAAGACCAAAAACTATAAAACCCTTAGAAGAAAACATAGGGAAAAAGCCTCACAACACTGGACTTGGCAGTGATTTCTTCGATATGACACCAAAAGCACAGGCAGCAAAATAAAAACTAGACAAATGGGACTATATCAAACTTAAAAACGTCCATGCAATGAAAGAAACAATCAATAGAGTGAAAAGGCAACCTAAGGAGTAGGAGAAAAAATTTGCAAACCACGTATCTGATAAGGAGCTAATGTTCAGAATATATAAAGAACTCCTACAACTCAACAACAACAACAATCCAATTTAAAATTTGGCAAAGGATTTGAATAAACATTTCCCCAGAGAAAACATACAAATGGCCCACAAGCAAATGAAAGATACTCAACATCACTAATCATCAGGGAAATACAAATCAAAACCACACATCTATTAATAGATATCACTTCACATCTATTGAGATGGCCACTATCAAAACAACAACAACAACAACAAAACAAACCAAAATAAGTGTTGGTGAGGATGTGGACAAATAGGAACCCTTGTGCACTGTCAGTGAGAATATTAAATGGTGTAGCCTCTGCAAAAAATAATATAAAGATTCCTCAAAACATTAAAAATAGAATTACCATGCGATCCAGCAGTCCCACTTCTGGGTATATATCCAAAGGAACAGAGGGAATTCTCTGCCGGTTCAGTGGTTGGGACTCCACACTTTCACTGCCAAGGGCCCAGGGTTCAATCCCTGGTTGGCGACCTAAGATCCCACAAACCGTGCAACAAGGCCAAAAACAACAACAACAACAAAAAAAAAACCCAAAACCCCAAAGGAATTGAAAACAGGATCTCAAAGAGGTATTTGCACACCCATGTTCATTGCAACATTATTCACAATAGCTAAGAGGTGGAAGTAACCTAAATGTCCATCAATGGAGGAATGGATGAAGAAAATGTGATATAATGGAATGTCAGTCAGCCCAAAACAGGAGGAAATCGTGCCATTTACAACAACATGGATGGACTTTGAAGGCATTATGTTAAGTGAAAAAGACAGAAAAAGACGAAAACTGTAGGATCTCACTTATATGTGGAATCTAAAAAAGAAAAGGAAAGGAAAAAAACCCCACTAAACTCATACTCATAGAAAAAGAAATCAGATTTGTGGTTACCATGTGCAGGGGGTGGGGATGGGGATTGTACGAAAGTGGTCAAAAGGTACAAACTTCCAGTTACAAGATAAATAAGTCCTAGGGATGCGATGACCACAGTCAACACTGCTGTGTGGTACACAGGAAAGTTGATAAGAGAGTAAAACCCTGAGAGTTCTCATCACAAGGGAAATTTTTCCTTTCCTTTTGGGGGGATGTTTTTAATCTTGTATCTATATGAGATGATGGATGTTAACTAAACAAACCGTGGTCATCATTTCACAATGTATGCCAGTCAAATCATTATGCTGTACACCTTAAACTTATACAGTGCTGTATGTCAATTATATTTCAATAAAACTGGGGGGAAAAAGAATATGTGGACTGTGCATACAATGCACTATTATTCAGACTTAAAAAAGAAGGAAATTCTGTCATATATTTTGCAACTTGATGAACCCTGAGGATATTATGCTAAGTGAAATAAGCCTGTCACAAAAAGACAAACCCTGCATGATTCCACTTAACATGAGGTGTGTAAAGCAGTCAGATTCTTAGAAACGGAAAGAATGGCGCTTGCCAGGGGCTGGGGAGGAGGAGGTGGGGAGATGTGGTTCGTGGGTATGGAGATCTGGGCTCCATGCTTTCATGGCCGAGGGCCTGGGTTCGATCCCTGGTTGGGGAAGTAAGATCCCACAAGCCATGTAGTGTGGCCAAAAAAAAAAGAAAGAAAGAAAGAAAAGAAGAAAGAACAAAATGGTTAAGATGGTAAATTTTATGTTATGTATTTTTTACCACAATAAAATTAATGGTTAAAATGGTAAGTTGTGGGCTATGCATATTTTACCACAATAAAAAAGAGGAAAACACACAGCACTCTTCCTACAGGATGAACTCAAGAGGGAGTAAGGACTTCGATTAGGTGTCTACTGGGTCCAAGCAGAGGGATGATGGTGGCTTGTACCAGAAGAGTTGAAAAAAAGTGGGCACGTTGGAGACATTTTGGAGGTAAAAGAAACAGGACCTCATGATTGATTGGATGGCAGTTGACAGAGAATGCCGCCGGAAGTCCCTGGCTTTTACAGTTAGACAAGTGTTGAGCTGTCCCCGTGGGGGAGACTCTGTTCCTGCCACCTGGGAGTCGGGACACTTGGGTTTTAGTTCCCAGGTCTCTGTCCCTGATTCCGGAAGTCAGGTGGGTCACTTCCTCTCTGTAGCCTGTAGTCTTCTCATCTGTAAGACAGCGGTTGAACCAAAGGATTTCTGAAGTCCCCTCCAATAAATCGTTCTACAGTCAAACTATTAGACACTTACATCTCAGTGTGAATCCACTTCTGAGATTGATTTCTCCCATGGCACTAGCTGAGATGTGATGTGGCTGAGAAGGAGGGAGCAGTGGGGAGCCCTACAGGTGGCCCAGCGGAAACAGGAGAGGGGCTACCAGGGGTGCTAAGCCACAGGGAGCCCACGCTTCTGGTCACCCCAAAGACCCTTCTTTTAATGAGAAGACTTTTGATTCAATGGGTTTTGGACGCAGAGACAGGATCCCTGCTCACCTTCATTCAAGAACTGCCATTTCACTCCAACTCAAATTCTCTGCCTCAGCCTGCGCATTGCTTCCTGAACACACCTGGACATTTACAGCCCCCGAGTCTTGGCTTGCTCCCCCTGCCCCCGAACGTGCCTCTCCACCACCCCCAGTTCCAGGCATGGGTCAGTCCCTTCCCCCCCCACCCCCACAACTTCCGACCCGGAGCAGCTCTCCCCTGCAGATCTCGCCCGGTCTTGTCCCCATCACTCACCCCCACCGGCCATCTGCTGCTCATGGGTCGGGTTCACTCTCTCCTGTGCATGCACCTCGCCTCCTGGTACTGGATTATAGACCCAGCTCTCTCACGAAACACCCCGGTGGAGGCCCTGCTTCACTGGTTCTCAGTCCTGTGAAGGGTCCACTAGGACACTGCGCGGGCATCAGCAAAACAGTGAAACGAGCACACTGCTGACCAGCGCAGCTGTGGCCAGTTGTAACCCCTGACTTAAGCCAAAAAATTATCAACTGAGAGTTTATTTTTCTTATTTTGGTTCCTCAGTAAGACCAGAATCTTGTTTCTTAAGTTCTCTAGTCACAGCACTAAGCCTTCTGGATAATCCTCTCTGGAAAATCATTGACAAGGATCCACTTTGGTTTTGGTTTTGTTTTCTTAGTCCACAAAATCACCTCTAGGAACAGGTGAATATTAACTTGGGACCCAAGACCCTGGGTTCTGTCCTTGCGTTTAGTTTTCTAAGGATAGATAGGGCAGTTTGGGAATGGTCTGAACCCTCTGCACCGTTCTCCTTGGAGCTGTCTGCAGTTTTTCCCTTAAGTATCCTTCTTAGAGGTTGGCGTTGGCAATGAATCCGAGCAGGGGCTCGGGTACAGATCCTTCCTGTGTCCCATGCTTCTTGTTTGTAGGAAATAGGCTTCCTTCAGCCTCCTTGACCTTCCCTGCGTTCCAAACGGCAGATTCATTTCAAACAGTTGCTAATCAGGGAAGGGAGGGGATGCAGAGACTGGGGAAGAGCAGTCGAGGAACAATAGTGCAGCCTTGGGGCAGTGTCCTGGTTCCTCCTCAAGGGATACACATAACAATGTCTCTGAGCTCTCCTGCAGAACTAAGGCCCCCACCCAGGTGGAGGATGGTAACTTCAGGCTGAGCCCGATTCCTGGAGCCCCGCCCTGCTACCTCACCGCCGACCAATCAGAAGATAGTCATGTATCCTGCAGCCCTCACCCCAAATTTCACCTATAAACACTTCTCCCTCTAAACCATCTAGGAGTTCGGGGTTTTTGAGCACAAAAACCCGTTCTCCTTGCTCGGCCCTGCAGTAAACCTCTCTCAGCTCCAAACTCCGATGTTTCGGTTTTTTTGGCTTCGCCGTGCATTGGGCACGTGAACTTTGTTCGGTAACAGCAACAGCAGCATCCATACTGCTGGAACCCTTGTCCCAGACACAGAAGTGCCGGGATTCGTGAAGGATGAAGTTTCTGATACCAAAAATATAGGCTTCTTTTCTGTGAGCCAGCGCTGCCTGCTCAGGAGTATGCACAGAAACCCTGGGGGCTGTGGGTACGCGAGCACATCTGCCAAGGGGCTTGCTTTCAAGGTCCCTGCAGTCGAGGTCCAGAGTAGAGGTGACCAGCATTTTCTGAGCAGCCCAGGACAGGAAGCCCCACCTCACAGGGAGGCTTGTCAGCGGGCCAGCATCCTCTGTCAGATGGTCAGCTCTGCCTGGGGCGGTCTTACTGCTGTGACCGGGCTGGCCCGCTCCAGCCCACCCTGAATTCCGTTGGGATCTAGCCCCTGACTATGATGAGCACATAGGTAGTGCTTCCTCCACACCTTGTGTAGGGCTGCACCGCCCCTCCCCATCCCAGCCCGCACCAGGCACCTGCCTGCCTGCCTGGGGCAGGCAGTGGACTAGAAAGTGAGAGAAAATCAAAGCTCTCCACTTTTACTGTTTACACAGTTCTGGTCAAAAATTGAGTAGAGGAACAAACTGCTGAAACTAGTATTGTTAACTGCAATAAATAGCACTTTATCACAACCCTGTACAGTTTCATAGCACATTACTGTTTACAAAGTGTTTTCATTGTATCGTTATTTGATCGTCACACGCTCCTGTGTGAAGGAAACTGATGTTTCTGTTCCCATTTGACAGATAACGAAATTTGCTCAAGGCCATGCAATCAGTAGAGGGTTCGGCTGGAACTCAAACCCAGACCTTCTTATATTAGGTCTAAAGACATTTTTTGAAGTATCCTAGGTGCTCATTTGTCTTTGTGCTTCCTGCCACCCTGTAACAGGGCAGATCAGGAGTGAAAGATCCAGATGCTCTATGCGTGACCCCCTTAAGTCTGGCCTCCATCTGGCCTTTGTCTCGGCAGATTTGACTAAGTCCACGGAGGAGCCTGGCTGTCCCCAGGCACGCGGGTGCGTTGTGTCCAGGTGGAGGAGACTACTGACTTGCTCATTTGTTGCTTCAAGCCTGGGAGCCTCCTACGACAGAGAACATTCACGGCGGGTGTGGTGGGATCCACACAACTCCAGACAGTGCGTTTGGTGCCAGTGACTAGGCTGGTTGGAGCGGAAGAAAGGGGCCGACGCCTGGCTATGTGGGAAGCTGTAAAGGAGGGTGAAGTTCCCGTGGGCACACCCTCTGTGTCTTCTTGCCCTTGGGCTTAGCTGAGTCTTACAGAAGCAGAAGCAGGAGATGCCCGGCATAGACCTGCCCTGCCCAACCCAGGCCTGGAAGCCCCAGGCAGGGCTTGGTCCTGACCCGGCTCGATTGGACCAGAGATGGAGTCAGAAAGTTCCTCTTAAGCTTCTGCCTGCAGGTCACAGGCGGGAGAGTGATTCCTGTAGCATCTGCCCCGGAGCAGTGACCCAGGCCCCCAGGCTCTGCAGTACCAGCCTGGGGCCGGGGATGGAGGTGAAGGGACAGGGGCGTGCTGATAAGCACCCACAGCGAAGTATATGAAAATTCCCGTTGATTTTAAAAATAAAATATAGACCCTCTGGCATTTTCAGGAAAACGGAGAGGGAATTGCTGAGTGGCACAAAAACAGGCTGGAACCCCTCCAAGCACAGGTACTCAGTCTTGTGTCTCGTTCCAAAGCCCCAGCCAAGAGGAGCTGGGGGCGGAGCTGGGGAGCAGCCCTCCCAGGAAACCGCGGGAGAAGGAAACACAGGGCCGCCTCCCTCCAGGGAAGAGAGGAGCGTGGAAAGAGGGAGGCAGAGGACACTTACCACCTGGAGTCTTTCCACCAAGAAGAGCTCGCTTTGGACCTCGGTCTCTGGGTGACTTAGGTCGTACAGACACTGGCGGGGGGGCGGGGAGCTGGTGGCGAGGAGCAGACACTTGGGGCTGCAGTGCTAGGCTCACAGGGACTTGTGACCTTGAGCGAGTCCCGGAGCCTGTCTGCTTCCATTTCCTCACCTGGGAAGCAGAGCTGAGGGGTAGCTGCTTAAAGAGCAGGTGGTGGACACCTAACGCAGTGCTCGGGTTCTGAACACGTGGGATATAAACGTCGGTTATGGTTGCTTCGGCCAGCTACAGAGGGAAGCAAGCCAGGGTCCGGAGCGGCTGTGCTCTGCAGCACAGACACACCGACGACGGAGACCCGCCCTGCAAACATGAGGAGGGACCCCTGGGGGCCACCGCGGCCACCTGGGGCCCAGTGTGGGCCGGCTCAGCCCCCGCCGCACCCCCCGGAGCAGGATAACGCAGGTTCACGGCTACGGCCGAGCGCCTAACCGGGACGCGGCTTCCACCAGACCCCAGGGAAAAAGTATCCGATTTCATCTTTAAGTCAAAAAACCAAAGACAAACAAACAAACAAAATAGACAAACGAACCTAAAAGGGAGTTCGCTGGTGGCCTAGTGGTTAGGATGCCGGGCTTTCCCTGCCGTGCCCCGGGTTCAGTCCCTGGGTGGGGAACTGAGACCCTGCAAGCCACGTGGCGCAGCAAAAAGGAAAAGTCAAAGCATTCAGAGCACACTAAGCACCTCCTCCGTATAAAATGTTCTTATGGGTGTTACCGGAGGTGAAATGAAGGGAAGACTTGCTCCTGTCATTGTGGGTCTTACAGTCCCCTTGGGGAGTCGAAGCGGGTGGGGTGTGGGTGTCCCCTTCCCGGAACAGTGAGAATCTATGACATCACACATGCCTCTATTTGCCCACACTGTGAGCAAGCTTCGATTTTACTTTAGCGCCCACATTCCGTAGCAACTCCCTTTTTCCCAGGGGTACTTCCGGATTCAATTTTTCTTTAAAGTTTTTGTTTGTTTTAAAAAAAATGCATTCTAATAGTAGGAAACATTCTGCATTGTTTTGGAAGTCAAAGGTCAAAAGCACTAAAACATTATCTACCGGAGTGAAATAGCGGTAAGAAAAATAAACCTTGAAGAGTCACAGAATCTTTGAGTTGAAAGGAATTTAGAAGTCATGGAGTCAACTCTTCCCCCAAAGTAGGTCTCCCTGCACCAAGACCTCTGACCCGTGGGCCCAGCATTTCCCTGAGGTCACGTTTAGACCATCCTGTCGTGAGTCAGCAATGTGGGAAAATTCTTAGACTGAGTAGAAATCCGTCTCCCATTGACCTGCATCCCTAATGACCTTACTTCTGCCCTGTGAGTGACACAAAACCAGCCACATACCTCCCCTTTGTTTGACAGCCCGTCAGAGATTTGAAGGCAGTGATATGCCCTTCAGAAGTCTGCAAGCTACACAGGCACAGCTGCTGGGGCCCTTCCTCCTTTGGGGCAGAGCTCAGGCCCTCACCATCTTCCGGTGGATGGACTCCAGCTGTCAAGAGCCTGCTTGGCACGTGGTACCTCACGAACGGCACAAACTGACCTGGGCAGCACCAAGAACCCCGGGCCAGTCCCTAGCACTCTGCCCCTTCCTGAGGCTCCTGAGGCTGCAGTGCTGTTTTAGCAGCTGCTCCCCACTCGGGGCCTTCACCGGACCCAAGCTTGACGATGTACCTCCTCTGTATTCTGATGCAGTGAGCCTTAGCCAGGTTGGGCCTGTACTGTGCAGTTGATGTTACCTGAAAAACTGGGCATCGAGCCTGAAGACCCACCCAAGGCAAAAAGCGGGGGAAGGAAGGGTCATTACCTGCAGCCGGTAAGGGAACAGCGGGGATCCTTCCCAAAGCTGTGTCTCCTTGGACAGCAGAATTGGGGAAGTTTTAAGCTAAGGGTACATGTGTGTTCATGAAGGGGCTTGAGCAGAGGAGAATTCAGCATAGAACTGGGCAAAGGTCAACAGAGTCCAGGCTTTAGTTGACCGCAGTCACGAGGCTCAGCGTCGTCACTCCGTCCTCCCCCGCGTAGGGGCCTGAGTTCCTGCAGGACAGTCCACAGACTGTATCAGATTGTGGCGTGCACCCCTCTATGGGGAGCTAGCACTGTTTCTCACTGAACTGTTGTTTCTTGACTGCTTTTCCTTTGTCCCTGTGTCCCCTCCCTTCCCTTAAGAGCATTGATTACTGAGACCTGCTGAAGGGCAAGCATTGTGGCCAGGCTCAGATCACAGAATGGCTTAGGCCAAACATGGCTTCCCTTAGGTCTAGAAAGCCGTGCCTCGTTCTCTTTCTCTGGGGAACCCCTACCCTATCTGCTTACAATGTTTCAACCAGAAGTGAGGGCCATTGCGTTTATTAATGCTAATTCTCTACTTACTGGCTTTAGCCTATCATCCCAGGCAGACCGTTCTTAATGTTTATCCGTCATCTCTAGATTAGAAATAGATTTCAGTCCATTTCTATCGGCTTCCTTCTAACTTTCAGTCATCTGCGAATTTCGTCGGCCTGTCTTCAGACTTGAAGACTACTAATAAAATTCTGTGTGGCCTTGAGCTAGTCATTTAACCTCTTTCAGCCTCTGTTTCCTCACTTGTATGATGAGGGGGGCAGGGAATGACTTCCTAGTTCCCAAGGAGTTTCAGTATATCTTATAAAAATCCAAATGGCCAGCTGCTGAAAGACTGGGAAGGGAAAAAAGAACAGAGTGAATTCCTTCACCTATGGCATAAATTGCTCAAGTCAATTGTGGTGGTTAATTTTATGTGTCAACTTGACTGGGCTAAGAGATGTCCAGACAGCTGGTAAAACGTCATTTCTGGGTGTGTCTATGCGTGTTTGTGGAAGGGTTTAGCCTTTGAATGAGGAGACTGAGTAAAGAAAATCAGCTCCCCAGTGTGGTGGGTCATCCAATCCACCGCGGGCAGAGGAAGGCAAGTTCTCTTTCTCTTGCTAAGCTGGGACATCCTGCCTCTCCTGCCCTCAGAGAGGGGAGCTCCTGCTTCTCAGGCCTTTGGACTCAGACTGAATTACACCACAAGCTGCCCTGCTTCTCTGGCCTACAGATGTCAGGTCCAAGGGCCTCTCAGTCTCCATAACTGTGTGAGCCAATTCTGAGGACCCTGACTAATATATGTTCTGCGTTCAAATACATGGATTTCAGTGTAATCCCCAGGCACTGTTTATAGAAATCAAACTCGGAAAACAATATGGTAGATGCCTTCACTCATAAATAGACATTCTACGTTTGTATAGCTTTAGTCCGTGGAAGAGAAAAGCTGCAAAATTATATTGATGTTTTGTCAATTTAATTGTAGTAAATTTAGTTCCTAAATTCTGTATGTTATATATGTATATACATATAAACTACTTGGCGAACTATTAGTCTTATACTACCTTTAGTGAAATCAGTGGTAGATATTATGTCTTGGGCTTCCCTGGTGGCACAGTGGTTAAGAATCCACCCGCCAGTGCAGGGGACACGGGTTCGAGCCCTGGTCCGGGAAGATCCCACATGCCGCGGAGCAGCTAAGCCCGTGTGCCACAGCTACTGAGCCTGCGCTCTAGAGCCCGCGAGCCACGACTACTGAAGCCCATGTGCCTAGAGCCTGTGCTCTGCAACAAGAGAAGCCACCGTAATGAGAAGCCCGCGCACCGCAACGAAGAGTAGCTGCTGCTCGCTGCAACTAGAGAAAGCCCGTGCGCAGCAACGAAGACCCAACGCAGCCAAAAAAAAAAAGTACAATAAATAAATAAATATTATGTCTTTATATTTAGATATCCACTGTAACATAACCCAGTAAGAGAGTTTACGGAAGATCCATTACCATGTTGTGTTCATTCCTATCAGTTCTGCAGCACACTTTAACCCTTTATTCAAGAGCAGAAACTTTTTGGCCTGATCTGGGTTTGCAAGGTACATTTAAAAATAGTCAAAGGCGGGAATTCCCTGGCAGTCCAGTGGTTAGGATTCCAAGCTTACACTGCCAAGGCCTGGGTTTGATCCCTGGTCGAGGAACCAGGATCCCATGCAAGCCGTGGCCAAAAAAAACAAAACAAAACAGTCAAAGGCAATAGATCCCCTTCTCCACATCCTATGTCATCAGGAAAATGCAAGTTAAAAGAATACCACTACACAGGACTTCCCTGGTGGCACAGTGGTTAAGACTCCGAGCTCCCAATGCAGTGGGCCAGGGTTCAATCCCTGGTTGGGGAACCAGATCCCGCATGCATGCCACAACTAAGAGTTCACATGCCACAACTAAGGAGCCCATGTGCCACAACTAAGGAGCTGGTGAGCAGCAACTAAGGCCTGCACAAGCAAATAAATAAATAAATATTAAAAAAAAAAAAACCAAAAAAAACCCAATACCACTACACAATGGCCAAAATCTGGAACGCTGACAACACCAACTGCTTGTGAGGCTGCAGAGCCGTAGGAACTTCAGTCGTTGCTGGGGTCCGGGAACGCAAAATGGTGCGGCCACTTTGCAAGACAGTTTGGTGGTTTCTTACAAAACTAAGTATATTCTTACCATACGATCCAGCAGCCATATTTGGTATTTACCCAAAGCAGTTGAAAACTGATGACCACACAAAAACCCACACACAAATGTTTATAGCAACGGTATTCATAATTGTCAAAACTTGGGAGCCACCCAGATGTCTTTCAGTAGGTGAATAGATGCATCCAAACAACAGAATATTATTCAGTGCTAGAAGGAAGTGAGCTACCAAGTCATAAAAAGACATGAGAAAACTTCAATGCGTATTTAAGTTTCCCATCTCCAAATCCCATCAAGTGGAGCTTTTAGGATTTTTAGGACAGTGAAAATATTCTATATGATACCATTATGATGGATACCTGTCACTGTAAATTTGTCCAAATCTATGGAATGGGCAAAAAGAGTGAACCATAATATAAACCATGGATTTGGACGATAATGGTGTGCCCATGTAGGCTCACCAGTTGTAACAATTGTACCACTCTGGTGGGGATGTCACTAATGTCAGTATGAATTTTATTCTTCTTAATTTTAAAAAAATTATTTATTTAACTATTTGGCTGCACCAGGTCTTTGTTGTGTCACGCAGGATGTTTAGTTGTGGCCCGCAGGATCTAGTTCCCTGACCAGGGGATCGAACCCGGGCCCCTGCATTGGGAGCGTGAAGTCTTAACCACTGGACCACCAGGGAAGTCCCAATAATGTCAATATGAATTTTAAAAGTTCATATCTTTGATCCAATATTCCACTTCTAGAACTCAGTTCTAGAAATGTCAGTATAGGCAAGTTTTATGTAGAAAAAAATTTATTACAGTTATATGCAATCAATAAGAATTGGAAATAACTCAAATATTCAATAAAGAAATGATGATACATTCATATGATGAAATATTGTATAGCATTAAAAGTAGTGTTTTTAAAGAAACTTAACGGAGGGGGGAAATTTACACAAGGCTATTTTAAATGAAAAGTAGGATACAGTTATACATATATTCTTTGTTTTAGTCCATTCAGGCTGCTATAACAGAACATCACAGACTGGGTGACTTACAAACAACAGAAATTTATTTCTCACAGTTTTGAAGGCTGGGAAGTCCAAGATCAAGACACCAGCAGATCCAGTGTCTGGTGAGGATTCATAGACATCCACCTTCTCACTGTGTCCTCACATGGCAGAAGGGGCAAGGGAGCTCTCGGTGTCTCCTTTACCATTCATGGCACTAATCCCATTCATGAAGACCCAGCCCTTATGATCTAATAACCTGCCAAAGGCCCCCATCTTCAAATCCCATCAGCCAGGGATTAGATTCCAAAATATGGATTTGGGGGGACACAAATATACAATCTATGGCAGTTTTAACTTAGTTTAAAGATAGAAAAAAGACTAGAAGGAAATAGGAATATTAATCATGATTTTGAGTGGTAGGATTACAGATGATTTTTATTCCTTTATGTTTCTATATATTTCAAGGCTTCTAAAATAGACACTTTATTTCTTTAAAAAAATACATTGGAAATAAAATCAGTAAATGAGAGGTGGGAGAAATTTTTAGTGATTCTGGACATCCTAGGAAGTTTTCCCTCATATCCACCTGGGCCAACCCCAGACAGCCTTGTGTCTTCAGCTATGGTGTCAAATAGAGCTAGGTGGGAGTTCCAGCTTTACCGTTTATCTAGCTGTGTAGCCTTGCATAGGTAAGTAACTTCTTTGTGTTTTTATGTTCTTACTTTATAAGACAGTGATGTAAAATCTCACAGGTTGACACAGGATTAAATGAAATAACCCATAAATATGCTAGGCATATTGTCAGAGTTCCAAAAAATGTGTTTCCTTCCCTTATTTTGGAATTGGAGCAAAACACCTGCAGATTTAGGTAGAACAGACATGGATGCAGAGTGGTGAGATGAAGGAGGGACTGCGGGTGACAAGCGGGACCACCTCTGAGCCACACCGTGATCCTGGAGCTTTGCCCCTCGCATTAATGGCTACGGAAAGGAGAGGGACGCGACTCAAGGGGACGGCGGGATTAAGGAGACACCAGCAGAGACAAGCAGGCACCGCTTCTCTGAGAGTCGTCAGCCCTCCCCTGAGGGTGCTGGCTGGAGCCGGTCTGCTGTCGACCACACAGCTTGATGGGTGTCGTACTGAAGCCAATGATGCTTGAAGACGAAATCATCGCTAAGGCTTCTTTCTGCTCCGATTATAATAAGCAAATGCTTATAGGAATTTATTCCGATCTATCCGGCCTTCCGTCTGACCTCCTTAGGGCTTGGCAGGTTGCTTTCCTGGGCAATCCAGGGCTCGTGAGGAGTGAGGGGAGGGGTCCCGACCCCAGCAGAGGCGCAGGCCTCTGGCAGCTCAGCACCCGAAGTCCCCGCCTGGAAGGGGCCCGGGAAGGGCCGGCATTTCCACCCTGACTTGCGGACGGAGGTGGGCCTGGAGGGGGCGAGGGAAGAGGCCGGGAGGAGGGGGAGGGGAGGAGGGGAGGGTCTGGTTGAGGCCGGAGAGGACATTCTGACGGTGCCGCCCGGGAAGCCCACATCCCAGAGCTCGCTGGGCCGCGCAGATGCCGGGAGGGCCCGGGGCGCGTCGCTGTGTCACCTCTGGGGCCGCGCCTGGTTTCCATAGCGACCGCGGAGCCGAGCGCGGAGGAGGCTGCGGCAGGACCCGGCCTTCTCCGCCCGCTGCCGGACGCGCACCTCCGGCTCGGGAGCCGGGCGGGTGGAAGGGGCCTCGGGGTCGGCGCGGCTGTGCTCAGCTCGGGAGCGGCCGGAGTACCTGCACCTGCACGTGCGCCGAGGACCGCCTGCCAGGAGGGCCCGCCCGTGAGTACCACCCAGTCCTCCTCGGGGAGCAGATCTCCGAACCACAAGGTCATGCGGTGTCTGGATTGATGCCTTTTAAAAATCACACCGTTAAATTGCATGTGGCCGCGAAGGCTTTTCCTTTCGGACATATTTGGGTCCTTGGAATTATGATTTCGTCTCCTTTTAAACGCGCCGCTCTCCTAACCGCAGCGGCGCCGTCTCGGTGCCTCCATTTCAGACAACGCCCCACCGTGCGGGTGCACCCCAAACCTATCCGAGAGGCCGCGGCTCCAGATTCCCAGCCGCTTCCATCCAGTTCGCTTTATGTTCCTATCCCGCAATCAGAGAAGTACCTTCCCCGGGGCAAACGGCGGCCGCCAGCTGTCCTGGGCCAAGCCGCGTCCTTGCTGGCGAGCCCAAGGAAGCGCGTGCCTCCATCACCTCCGCAGCGAGGCGACCGTTCCCCCGGGGAGTCTCCTTCCCTCCAGCGGAGGCCGCGGCGCAGCCCGAGGCCAGAGATGGACGTGGCGCGTGTGACCGCACCAGAGGCCGCGGGGGCCGCCGCGCAGGTGCTTCTCTTGGAGAGCTCTGACAAAGGGTGTGAAGTTCAGCCCTTCCTGAAGCGAGGCAAGGGCCGAATGCCTTTCAGCGGACTGGCTTTGTTTAGAATCCGATGATTATGATTCCATGGTAAAATACTCTATGTATATAAGTCCTCTCCTTGTCTGCCCATCCCTCCCCATTTCCTCCCCCACTCCCAAGAAAAAGTCTTTCTTGTTGGTCTGTTACTGTGATCAACTATTTAGAGGTTTCACTGTTATAAAGATTCCTCTCAAGTGAAGGGTGAAATCTTGTGAAACGAAAGATAAATACAACGCTGAACCCCTGGGCCCCTGCAGTACTATTCAGGGGTTCTCAACCCTGCTTGCGTGTTGGAACCCCCGGGGAGCTTAAAAAGTACTGGTGCCTAGCTGTGATCATTTTGTCATGTACAGAAATATCAAATCCCTATGTGGTGCACCGGGAGCTAACAGTGTTGTAGGTCAGTTATACTTCAATTAATAAATAAGTTAAAATCAAATACTGAAGTCTGGGCCCCATCTCCAGAGATTCTGGCTTAATAGGTCTGAGATACAGCCTAAGCATTGGGATTAAGCTCCTCTGTGATTCTAATGAGCTAAATTTGCAACCCCCCATTCTAATCAATCAGGATGACGTTCTTCCGGGTGAATTTGGTAATCGCTTATTCTCTCCAATGGTAGGGCAGGGTGTATATCTGTCAGGAATGTCTAGAACCTTTCCCCAGGGAAAGGGGGAGAGGAGATGCATGCTTGTGCAAGTCTGTAGGGTGAGAGCTGTGTCCTCCTGTAGTGACGGACTTCACGTTAGTAGTTAGCAGAGTCACGTGCAAATCTCCCACCCGCTTCGAGGAGAATGGACACTTAGAAAGAAGAAGGGTTAGGAATGCGGTGGTCACCCTGAAGAAGGGAGAAGCAACCTAAGAACACCTAAGAATTAGAAATGTTATCTCCTTTGCAGGCCTGAAACCCTTCAGCATGCCTTGAACTCCTCCTAAGTTTGAGGGGTTTCCTGAAGATCCAGGGGCCAGGGTCAGCTCCTCTCTGCAGCTACTACTGACGACAGGGGGCACACCTGTTGGGACAGGTTCTTCCAACACCTGCCTTCTAAGGTTACCTCACGAATATGCAGCGGGAGGCAAGAATCTGTGCTAGAAATTTAAACACACTAGAAAGTGTCACGTACCAACCTGGGGTCAGAACGTCCCCAGTCAGCGCCTCCTAAGGCGCTTGCTTTAATTCTGGCTGAATTGGAACTTCCCTGGTGGTCCAGTGGTTAAGACTCTGCGCTCCCAATGCACAGGGCCCGGGTTCCATCCCTGGTCAGGGAACTAGATCCCACATGCCATGCCGTGTGGCCAAAAAAAGAAAATTAAAAAAAAATCATAATTATAACTTTGGCTGAATAGCGATTGGTTGTGGCCTCCTTGATGGGTAGGCATAAAAGTACTGTCTCTTCTGAGACCCTTGGCAAGGCTTGGTCATTCACCTCGTCAATAGGCAAGAGAATTAAGACGCTATTTAAAGGTCATACAACCATCCGACATGGGACACAAAACTCATGTGCCAGGGCCACCTGGCTGGGCGATGTCCCCAGGGTAACCGAGGCTCTCCCACGCTGCTGTCTGGAATCACCCTCAGCAGCACCCCCAGGTGCTGACCTGACCTGGAGGAGCCCCTTCCCCGTGCCTGCGTCGTCAACACATTTTGTCTCTTCCTGGAGTGACCTGACCTCCTGAGACAATGCCTTCACTTACCTAGACTGGGCCTCCTTCAGGTTTCTCCGTGTCCGCTTGGCAAAGCCAGGCTGTGGGCACACTTCACCCGCTGCTCTCGCCTCTCAGCTGAACTGGAGCTGCTTTCAGCTGGTTCCCTGGGAAGGACGGCTCCTTGCTTCTGCTACCTCAGGCCCAAGCGCCCTTTCCCAACACGGCATCTCAGAGCTGCTATACCTCATGGGCAGGCCAGGCCAGGTCAAGCCTGAGAAGGCGGCCAGCCCCCTGGATGGCAGGCCGGAAACAGTGAAACCATGTCTTAGTTCTTATTGCCGCCCGCCCACCCATGACCAGCAATATCTAGTCCCTGAAAAAGGGCAGTTTACATCACAGGCCACTGGGGGGAAATGTCCAGTGGATCTGGCTCATTCTATGTATATCAGTTCATTTGGGGGATACTAGAGAGAGTGCAGTGGAAAATAAAACCCTATTTTACATGTTTTCAGACAGTGGATTATGACTCACCAGTGGGTCATGAAATCAATTTTGTGGGTCATGATCAGCATTTTAGAAAGAAAAAACAAGAAATTTACTCAGATAAGGAAATAAGAAAAAAATACATAGATAATGTTCCTCATTGACAGTAATCAAAAGTATACATACAGCAACACTGTGACACTGTTTACCTCTTGCTAATGGGAGTAACAATTAAAAAAATAACACCTGATGCTGCTGAGGGTGCAGTAAAGTTGCATTTTTTATTGTGGGTTGCATTGTAAATTGGTAAAATTTGGGGGAAATGCAACATAATAGGAAAAGCCATAAAAGTACTATACCCAGGAATTTTCCCCGGTGAAGCTATTTAATAAAGATTTTTAAAATTCTAAATACATGAAAGATATCCTCTACTGTGTTACTTGTAATAGAAAAAAATAGAAATATCTGAAATGTCCAACATTAGAGGAACAGTTTAAAAATTTTGTGGTACATCAATATAATGGAGTATTTTGCATTCTAACGGAAGCTTATATCCAGAGACATGTAGAGGGAAACAAGGAAAGACTTATGATAAAATGTACAATAGAATACAAAATAGCAAGCACACCATGTTTGTAACTTTAACTAATCTGTGTGCCTGTGGAAGATAAATTCCCATGTTCAAGTCGCTAAAATGATGGGTTATTGTTTTAAAAATTGATTTGCTGTTGTATATAAAACCTGTCAGACTGGAAGAAATGAATGTACAGGAGAAGAAAAGCAATCCCAGAAATTATCACATTACAATGTAGATTGTCGTTTTCTTGGCCCTAAAAACCAGAAAAATCACGAGTCAAAATTATGTTGAATAACTTCATGCTGTGTGGATTTTTTCACTCTCCTTGTAAGCCAGTGTCAACTTTGGTAAATTCCTTGCTTAAGGCAGGTAGTTTGTGAATATCTGTTGACCCACTGATCTTTTCGTTATACTATTCACAATCTCAATCCTGGGAAAACTTGAATTTATCTCTAAAGAAGCATCAGAAATCTTAGTGGAAGTAACACTTTCTCTTTAACTGTATATATAAGGGAACTTTAATTTTTTCCATCATAGGGGAGCACGTCTTTGGGAACTTTCCCGCCATTCAAAGAATTATAAGAATATTTTAAGTAGGTCACAGCTCTGAAGGGAGAGATAAGGGGTGTAATGGACAGGGGTCTGGGGAAACCTTGTTAGAAATTTGCCTATTGTGGTTGTTTACATGATTTATTTGAGTTGGGAAAGAGGGTAGGGAAAGAGGGGAAGTGAGGGGCGGGTTCAAAACCAGCAACTTGGAACACCTGTCTCTGGAATTTTCAGACCAACTGGCCGGGCATATAACTCCTGGGGCCCTCTTACCTTTGGGTTTTCTGTGTAACCTCGAGATAAACATTTAGTGTCTCTGTGTTTTCATCGTCCTCAAGAGGAATGAAAACTCTTGTTCTCTTCCTCCCAAAGGCATATTCAGTGGAAGGTTTATATTTTATGCATATTTATGTGCCCCTTACGCCCCTTCCCTGAGGTTGTCTGCGTTTTCTGATAGGCCTTCCAGGAACAGCACACCAGGACACAGGAGGGGACAGAGTTATGGGGGAAACCCCTATAAACAAAAGTGTGTGAGAGACACAGAGAGAAAACCTCGTCGTTGGGTCAACTCAGAAGCCCAGTATCAAACTCTCAACAGCTTTGTGAAGTGAGTGTCATTTTCTCCATTTTTCTCATCTGGAGAGGGTTCCTGCAATTCAGAGACACTAATGTGATCAGGGTTTTTCTGCAGAAACCAGGGAAGTGGGGATTTGGGCTCGTGTGGCTCTCGTTGGCTATGTGTCCTCGGGCAAGTTTTTTTTAACTTCTCTGAAGCTCAATTACCTTATATTAAAATAGGGATAATAATGACAAAATGAGGTTATTAAGATGGTTAGAACTTATACCTTTTGGGGGTTTTTGGTTGCCAACATTGCAAGTAGACTCTAGGGCTAACTTTGGGGAAGGATGGAGGACATTTACTGGAAGAATATGAATTGACTCACACAACGGAAAGAAAAGTGAACAGCCAGGTCTCGGGAAGGATAAGACCCAGGGCAGCTAAGGGGGTCGAGAGAGCAGAGAGATAGATACCAGTTTCCTTCTTTAGGGTATTTGCGACGGGATGAATCAGCTCCTGTTATTTTCAGTTCTTGTGCCTTTCTGCTTAACACTCAAGTCCCAGGGAGAGAAGTCAGCCTGGCCGGCTCAGGGTGCCTCGTGACATGCCCGCCCACAAAAGAACTTGTGGGTACTGTTACCCCACGAGAGTGCCTGCACGCCGGGCTGGCAAGAGCCCCAGACGCCCCCGTCCCCCCGGAGCTAGCGCGTCAAGTGCCCCAGCCCTGGACCTGGCACAAAGGAATAGCCCGTGAGCTCTTGCTGGTGGCAGTCCTCAGGCCAGCAGCTGTGGACCCCAAACCGCGGGGCCTAGCGCTCTCCCCATGTGTCAGGCTGTGGCACACCGGGAGGTGGCATTTGAACAATGCCCTTCGGTGAACCCTGAGGTGCCCCTGCAGGAGGTGGGCCTGCCACCCACCCCCACCCACCCCCACCCCAACCCCACCCCTGCAGGCTGGCAGGCTGAGGCGTCAACCCCCTAGGGCGGCTCTGCCCCGGCCTGGCCCTGCCAGCTCGAGGCCCCCGACAGGCAGGCAGGGGAGGGGAGTCAGCTGTCCCTGTGCCCGCTGTCGCCTCAGGGCTTTCATTTTCATGGTCAGGAGTTATCTTCTAGATAAGGTTAGGGGCATCTGGCCCAAGGGGCCTAGACTATTTATAGGTTTCACCTCTGTGATTTTGCTGTGACTAGGGTCTGAGGGTGCGCCATGGTGATGTGTCTAGGCTGGATTTCCAAGCAGGAGACCGTATATAGAGAGGAGACATGGATGCTCTTCTCATTCCCTTTCTCTTTTCCTTTTTTTTTGCCGTGGGGTGGGGCGGTGGGGAGAGGCTGGTGGTGGTGGGTTGGGCTATTGTGTTAAAATTGTACATATTTTTTCATTACAAAAGTAGGTTCCACAGTCCATTCTTTCCTGAAATGAAAGAGCACAAATGAGCAAAACTAAGATAATCTAAAAGCCCCCCCCACCCAATCCCTCTCTTCACTGAGATGGCAGCATGTTCATATTTACCCTTTCAAATTCCCTTTACTTCTAACCCTTCAACCTACCTCTGCCTGGGGCAGGGAGGTGGTCCTTCAGGAGGACCTCTGCTTGTTCTCTGCATGTGGGAACGGGTCGAGTTAGAGAGGCTCAACTCCTGGAACACCTCTCTCTCTCTCTCTTTTGAGGGCCCACTCAAATAGCCCCTTCTCCACAAAACTTTCCCTGACCTCTTTTTTTAAAATGAATTTATTGATTGATTGATTTTTGGCTACGCTGGGTCTTCGTTGCTGCGTGCGGGCTTTCTCTAGTTGCAGCGAGCACGGGCTACTCTTTGTTGCGGTGCGTGGGCTTCTCATTGCGGTGGCTTCTCTTGTTGCAGAGCACAGGCTCTAGGCACATGGGCTTCAGTAGTTGTGGCACATGGGCTCAGTAGTTGTGGCGCACGGGCTCAGTAGTTGTGGCGCACGGGCTCAGGAGTTGTGGCTCGCGGGCTCTAGAGCGCAGGCTCAGTAGTTGTGGCGCACGGGCTTAGTGGCTCCACGGCATGTGGGATCTTCCCGGACCAGGGCTCGAACCTGTGTCCCCTGCGTTGGCAGGCGGATTCTCAACCACTGCGCCACCAGGGAAGCCCTCTCTGACCTCTTGAATGGGAGCCTTCTCACTCTCATGAGATAGCAATTTCCACCTGGCAAAAACCCTTTTCTATGCAGGTCTCACTTTCCCTGTCCCACTGTCAGCTCCTTGAGGGCAGACCCCATGTCCTGTTGATCTTGGGATGCTCTCAGTGCCCAGACAAGTACCTTGTCCGTCGCAGACACTCATGATGATTGAATGAGAAGGAATCAGAGGCCGAAATCAAACAGAAGTTCCATGATCTCAAATAGGAGCAAAGGGGATTTGGGATCCTGCATGTGCCCTTACTAGGCCCCAGGCAAAGGCAGATTTGACATCTTTTCCTTTCCCATAAAGACAGATCCACTTGGATGTGTTTTCCTCTTAAACCTGAAAACACTGACTTGTGTGCCAGTGGTCTCGGGTTTGTCAGCTCCATTCCGAGGCTTTATCAGAGCACTGTCTGTTATTATCAGATTCCTACACGTACAGTATCATGTGCTGTCTCCTCTCTCCCTCCACTCCTTTCTTTTCATTCTTTTCTCTTTCACAATTGAAAACAGAGCTGTGTGAAACAAGTCATATTCAAATATAACCCAGCTGGGCCGAGCTTGACCTTGCCTCATGCACTATTGAAGCTGATGTTTTTTATTTTTAAGAGCATGTGTTTGAGCCCCAGAGGAAAGACAGACTGGAAGGACAGAGAGCTTCTTTCCCTCCTCACTGGGGAAGGGGCCAGTCACTAGGCGAGTTTGTTTTAGTTCTGCAGCCGGGTAGCCTTCAGTCCTGTCTGAGGGTAGGTGGAGCCCCAAGGCCTGTGTTCAGAGAAATATATATATATTTCTATACACATTACGCCTATACATGAATACGTATATCTATTTATTTATTTATTTTGTTAAATTTTTCTTAGTTGTGGCTGTATATGAAGATATAAGTTCAGAAAAACCCTGTTCACAAAATTTTCTGTTTCCTAGAGGCTTTCCAGCACTTGGTGTGGCTTCGCTTAGGGAAGTGTCTTCCTGCGCGTTACAACAGGGCTCCAGGAAGCTCTCTTTTGGTCATGATTACGATGTGGTGATTCTAGCTTTTATTTTGCAGTGGCTTTGGTGACTAGAGGTATCTTCCATCGACTCCCAGCTTGATTTTGCTTGCTTGTCTGGCTACTACAGAACGTACATACCAGTGAGTCAGGGGAGACACCTCTCAATGTTTTGTCATTGTATTATGAAAAATTGATGCAGAAGTAGCTTTGCAATTTTGTCAAGTTGCATTTAAATTTCCTTTCTCCTGGCAGGGTGAAACTTGCAACCCAATCAAGGAATTAGTTAGAAAGATTTAGTTGGAAGATTTCTGATTTTTTTACCTGTTAGCCTAAAGATAAACCCCAGAACCCAGGATGTCTTCCAGATCTGAGACATCCCAGTCCACGATCCTCTTAGCTCCACTGCAGAAGACTGGGTTGCTTTCACATCAGCCCACAGTATAGAAGAGGGGCAGGACATCGAGCTTTTCGGACCTTTGTGTCTTCAGTAGGTCCCCACGACAACGGATGTAGCCCAGGAATCCAATTGTACCACACCACCCTGTTCCTCCCTCTTGACTCTCTCATGCTACGGGTGGATGGGGTGGGCTTCTGAGCCCATCCAGGCATCCTGGGGCCTTCAGTCTCCACGTAGCTTGGCCTTACCTTGGATCTGAACACCCCTGGGGTCATGATAAACTGAACTAGTGGCAGTAATGGGTGTGATGTTTAGAATGCTTTGATTGAATGGACTGAGTTCCTATTGGACCATGGAATCCATCCACAGGCAGTATTTCATTCAGCATTCTTTGCTTGTGACAGAAAGCTGACCAAAGCTGGTTTAAGTTTAAAAAAAAAAGAAAAGAAAAGAAAAAAAAAGAGGGAATGTATCGTTTCACACACTGGCTTCCTGTGAGGCTTGATTCAGGGCTTACAGATTTGACCAGACCTAGCTCTCTCTCTGTTTCTCAACTCCACTCCTTCTGATGCAGGCTCTACCTCATGGCCCAAAATGGCTGCCAGCAGCTTCCAGAGCTATCTGCAACCCACATCAAGTCCAGAGTGGGATTGTGCTCAATCCTGACCAAACCACACTGGGAATGGGGGAGGGGTAAATTCTTCAATGGTAAATTAGGCTACTGATGGCCAGAGAGGAGGAGATCCTGTGGAGGCAACCACTAAACAAAGACAAAGTCAAGGGACAAGAAGTTAGGCAGGAGTTGAGAATAATATTGGGTGGATTAGCCACTCAGTATGGAGGATGCTCCGTCACAGAACTGGGTGTTGTTGAAGAAATGAGATTTTCGTATTAGGCAGTGCTAAATATAACTCAGAGGACTGATCTCCTTTTATAGCTAAAAAAGTTTCTGTGTAAGGATTTGTTACCCATTTCACAGTTGTAATTTATGGTGTATGTGCTGTTTTGAGCCATCTGTTCCACTACCTTCTTTTACTGGTTCAGGTGACATGGCCCTTGGGTTTGTCTAGTCATTTGAGCAGATTTTACTCTGATTTCTATATCAGTTCTCAGGGATTTGGGAGAGGAGTGGTTGAATGGGGAAAAAGGAAACACTCATTTTGCTGTTAAGTTCCAGGGGACTTGGAAGGAAAGATACATATTTATTACCTTGATGGATTAAAAATACACTATGATAAAACAACAAGATATTGTTTTTCATCTGTCAAATGGCAAGGATTACAAAAGAAATGTCGAGGGTTGGTGAGGGTTCAGAGAAATAGCCACATCACACATTGCTGGTGGGAACGTAGCTGGTGTAAACTTCCTGAAAGGCCATTTGGCAATATATGTGAGACTTTTAAAAAATGTATGTGCATTTTGACCAAGCAATTCTATTTCTAGAATTATTAGGAAATAATCATAAAAATATATAAACATTTACATATATGGATAATCCTTGAAGTTACATATAATAATGAAGAATTGGAAATAATCTTAATGAGTAAAAACAGAATCTTGGTTAAGTAAGTTAAGGTATAACCGTAGGATGCAGCCATTTAAAATCATGTTTTAGAATAATCTACGTGGCATGGGAAAATTCCTGGTCTTGTTAAGGAGAAAAGTAGATTGCAAAGCAGTTCGATCAATTTTTTTTTTTTTTTTTTTTTGGCTGCATTGGGTCTTTGTTGCTGTGCGCAGGCTTTCTCTAGTTGTGGCGAGCGGGGGATACTCTTTGTTGCGGTGCGCGGGCTTCTCATTGCGGTGGCTTCTCTTGTTGCGGAGCATGGGCTCGAGGCGCGCGGGCTTCAGTAGTTGTAGCACGCAGGCTCAGTAGTTGTGGCTTGCGGGCTCTAGAGCGCAGGCTCAGTAGTTGTGGCACACGAGCTTAGTTGCTCCGTGGCATGTGGGATCTTCCCGGACCAGGGCTTGAACCCGTGTCCCCTGAACTGGCAGGTGGATTCTTGACCACTCTGCCACCAGGGAAGCCCCTGATCAATTTTTATTTATTTATTTGGCTGTCCTGGGTCTTAGTTGCAGCACACAGGATCTAGTTCCCCAGCCAAGGATCGAACCTGTGACCCCTGCAGTCTTAACCACTGGACCGCCAGGGAAGTCCCTGATAAATTTTGTTTTTAAAAAAGATACATACAAGGGGACTTCCCTGGCGGTCCAGTGGTTAAGACTGCAGAGTGAACGGGTTAGATCCCTGGTGGGGTAAATGCACTGCCAAAAAAAAAAAAAAAAAAAGATACATACAAAAAAAGAAGATACATACACATGTACACACAAAAAAGTATAGGAAAAAGCAAATATCAAAATTATAAGGGACTTCCGTGGTGGCGCAGTGGTTAAGAATCTGCCTGCTAATACAGGGGACACGGGTTTGAGCCCTGGTCTGGGAAGATCCACACGAGCAGAGCAAGTAAGCCCGTGCGCCACAACTACTGAGCCTGCATGCCACAACTACTGAGCCTGCGCTCTAGAGCCCGCGAACCATAACTACTGAGCCTGCGCGCCCTAGAGCCTGTGCTCTGCAACAAGAGAAGCCACCGCAATGAGAAGTCTGCGCACCGCAACCAAGAGTAGCCCCCGCACACCGCAACTAGAGAAAAGCCTGCGTGCAGCAATGAAGACCCAGTGCAGCCAAAAATAAATAAATAAATAAATTTAAATTAAAAAAATTATTAAAAAAAAACAACCGGGGCTTCCCTGGTGGCGCAGTGGTTGAGAGTCCTCCTGCCGATGCAGGGGACACGGGTTCGTGCCCCGGTCCAGGAAGACCCCACATGCCGCAGAGCAGCTGGGCCCGTGAGCCATGGCCGCTGAGCCTGCGCGTCCGGAGCCTGTGCTCCGCGATGGGAGAGGCCACAGAAGTGAGAGGCCCGCGTACCACAAAAAAAAAAAAAAAACAAAAAAAAACAAAAAATCAAAACAAAATTGTAACAGTGATATGCCAGTAAGAGGAATGGCTAAATTTTATTTTATTTATTTTTGTACTTTTCTCTATTAAAAAATTCTAAATGATGTGCATGCTTTACTTTGGAAATCAGAAATTTTCTTTTTCTTAAAAGGAAGACCATACCACAGTGCTTCCAATGGCCAGATTATGGACTGGCATCCTCCTCCCTACTGTTTGGTTCATGTCCAGTTATTTCTGGGTATCCTCTGTCCCTCCACCTTCCTCCCGAGCATGCACGCCCTCTCCCAGAACTCAGTCCTGTGCTCGTCCTGCTCTAGGGCAGGGGCATTCCGACATGAGCTTGCATGTTTAGCTGCGGATGGAATCCTGGCACACGCCTCTGAGGAGCTGATCCGATCCACTCCGTACCAAGGGGGTCTGATGTTTTCCACACTCATCCCGCCAGTTAGGTACAGGCTTCATGGGCGATCCATCAGGACAACCTCACACAACCTGACAGTTGTTTGCTCTCAGTAGGTGCCCAAGAAATGCTTGTGCTCTCTGGGATGAGGAAAGACAGGAGAGCTATGGGAGTGAAAATTAACTGGATGGACTAGGACTGGGCCAGGCAGAGAGAGCGACTTGGAAATACTTGGCTTCAGGATGGCCGTGCTCAGTCTTCTCGGTCAATATTAAAAGTTCACTGGCTCCCAGGCCATTTGGCTGGCATGTCCACCCCTGGGGGGCATTTCAGCAGCTTGAAACGAATGACATCATTAGCCCAGCTTGTGTTTTAGGGCCGCATCACGACTGTCAGTGGAGCAGGGTGTTTCACTAAATGGCAAATTAGAAAGTTCCCCGAATTGGGGGCAGCAACCCTGTATGTAGAAGCCCCTTCCTCATGGGCGTGGGGCTGATTCTGTCTCCAGGCAGAATCAGTTGGGGGCAGTTTTTGTTGCCCTCTGCTATTGAATTTGCCAGATGTGTCAAAGATGTGATCTCATTGACGAAGTACAACCAATAAACCAGTGACGTGAAAGGCACGGTGCTTCTCACCGTCCGAGCTTCTTGGCTGGCTTTGCCCACTGTGAGCACTGGCTGTACCAGGCTCCTGGTCCCACAGTTTGCTATTTTGTATTTGTTCCCTTTTTGCTTATAATGGCTCTCTACTTGTTACATATAAAAAGGCTGTGTTCACTCAGGGAGCAGGTGTTGCAGGGGGAATATCCTCAACTTGGAAAACCAGAGGCCTTGTTCACCAGTGTTGTTACAGCAGCCAAATGCATCAGCCTACACGCAGCTTCGGCTGTAACGAACTCCTCCTAACCGTCCTGATGTGATTGTTTTGAGGCTGAAATGATATAGGTATAGAGATCAATGTAGAACACGATGTAGGTGTATCACATTATCTTTTGTACAGAACGCAGTTGGTTCTGAAGAAATAGGAGATAGCGTTGCATCGTGGGGACTGTGAAGGTAGGCACTGGAGTTAGACCCCCACTTCGTGCACTTGGGCAAGTCAGCTCTCCACGCCTGCCTGAGGCTGAAATGAAAGCACTTCCAAACAGTACCCAGCACATGGTAAGCATTTAATGAATGTAAGCAGCTGCCGCTGTTGCTCCTGTCCGTGAAGGAGGGAGGCATATATGGCAATAAGAATTGCATAGTAGGGCGGAAAATCAGGGTTTGGGGAGCACAAAGTAGAAGTGGGAACTCTATAAGCCAGCAGTTTCTGTTCATCCGTCTGGGAAGGCTTCATGGAGGAACTGGACTTTCTAGAACTCTTTGCATAATAGTTGGAAGATGAGTTGTCTGGCTGGGGAGCGGAGCTACTAAGGGTGCCCCAAACACCTGATACAATTTGGAAGAGGGTTGAGTGGGTGCAGGGTGAGCAGCTGATGGGAGTTTGAAAAGTTCTGAAAAAGGAAGGTGGAGTTGGCCTTAGGCTTGGCACCAAAATGTAGGCCTGCTGCCGGTGTAAAGCTCTAAAACAGAGCAGGTGGGACCCTTACAGGACATGTTGAAGTCTTGAATTTGACAGGCAGTGAGACTGAGAGCCTCACGGGCCTTGCAGAGTTGAATGGCTGCTGCAGACCTGAGGTAGTGACCAGCACTTTGGCAACTCTGATGACGCCTGACCAGCAAGACTTGTTGCTGAAGCCAGGGATTCTGGACAGTTCAACAGGCGAATGAATTATTAATTGAAGCTTTGTCTGATTACATGGAGGAAGAGAGAAGAGGAGGAGGTGACTCTTGGAAGAGTATAAATTATCGGGGACAATGTGGTTCTCCACATAGAAGAAGAATGCTCTGCTTTAAGAAGGGGACCCAGAAAGGATATTGACTTTGTCTTGACAAAAGGTGAGGTTAATACCGTCTATATCAAGGAACTGGTGTCAACTTTCAACTTTGGTTGAAAGAAAGTCTACTCATTTTCAAGCAAAGCTCTTTAGGAAGATGCCCCAATTTGAAGCACATATGTAAATATTGCTAATCCCATGCAAAGGCTCATAGGCTCGCAAAGTATGAGAAGGACCATCAGAGATCAATTCTAGTCCAATATCCTCATTGGATTAGATAACTGAGGCCAAGATGGAGTAACCTACCGAAAGGCACACACAGATATCTGCTTCAGTTCTCTCCATATTTTCTTTTCGCTCTCTAATCCCGAAACTTGAGGATCCCCAGTCTCTTTGTTTCCCTTCTTGACGGGATCGGAAAGAAAATTCCAGTTGTGTTGTGCGGCGGCTACTGAGCGCAACGAATACGTGCCCTTTAATCGCACCCTCTCTCCTCCCCATCTGGCCTGCTTTGATGTGCCCACCGTCCTTTTCCATTGGCCATTTCGCGCGGTTCCTCGCCCCCTTCTAAGGTTATCAACCAATCAGCTTCTCCCTGGACCCTCGGGGCGGGCTTTGAGGAATGTACCACTGGACCCGCGGGGAAGGGGTGGAGAGGAGGAAGGGTGTGGCGGCGGCTCCTTTCCTTACCTTCTGCATAGAACTATGAGCTTCTGGCAAAGTCTGAGCCTACGGGCAGCGACGACGTCCCGGGAGATAGGAGGCAGAGCGGGTTCCGGAGGCGCGGTGATGTTGGCGCCCCGAGGCCGGGGTCCGGTGGTCGCGCCCCGGGGGCTGCAGCCCCGCCCTCACATGTGCCCGCCCCGCCCGGCGGCAGCGCTGCTACCTCAGCAGCCGCCGCGGTGCAGCCCGCGCGGGACGGCGAGCGCTGAGGAGCGGCCGTGGGGTGAGCCACTGGCTGTAGCGGGGTCGCCGCGGGGCTGGGGCGCCGGACGCCGCGGCCGTAGGGCCGAGGGGCCGAGGTGCGGGACTGCGGGCTGCTGCCAGGACGCCGGCGCACTGAGGCATGCGGCGGAGGTGAGACGGGCTCTGGACCGGGCCGGGACCCGTGCGGGCCGGGCGCCTCCCTCTGGCCGCCGCGGCCCCGGAGCAGACGGCGGGCCCGGGTCCAGGGCGGCGGGAGGCGGGCGGGAGGCTCGGCGCGCTTGCCGTGGGCGCTGTCCGAGGCCGGGCACGAGGAGACCCGCAGGCCGCCCGCGAGTCCGCGAGCGGACGCGCCGCTGAGAAGCCGCGCCGGGGAGCGCGGGCGCGGCGGGGCCTTGACCACTCGTTTTTCCCGTGGCCCCCGTCCCCTCAGGTCCCCACGTGTCCCCCATCCTGTGTCCCCCTTGTCCCTCCTTTCCTCCAGGTCCTCCCATGTCCCCCATTCCCCTTCTCCTCGTCCCCTCGTCTCTCCGTGCCCCCCATCCCCCCGTGTCCCCCATCCACCCGTGTTCCCCATCTCCCCATCCCCCCCGTGTTCCTCCATCCCCCCTGTGCCCCTGTCCCCCCGTGTCCCCCCGTCCCCTATGTGCCCCTGTTCCCCTTGTCCCCCATGCCCCCCATCCCCTGTGTCTCCCATCCCCCCGTGACCCCATTCCCCCGTGTCCCCATCCCCTCGTGTTCCCCCGTCTCCCGTGTGCCCCTGTCCGCCTGTGTCCCCCCGTGTCCCCCCGTCCCCCGTGTGCACCCCGTCCCCTAAGGCGCACGGACCGCCCTCGTCTCCCGATTCCCCTTCACACTCAGTTCAGGGAAAGCGTCTCCAGCCCTACACTCCGCGTGTGAGGTCTAAGGTGGCGGCTCTTCACCGCAGGCAGCAGTTACGGCCGACATCAAGGCTTAGTGCCGAGAGGTGGAGGTGTCTTGGGAGCAGTGTTTCTTCAAGGCTTACCACCTTCTCATCTTCTGGGTTGTGGATGGAGAGATGGCGTGTAAACTTTGCAAGTCCCACCCGTGTGACAGTTTGCCGGGGAGACCGTCGTTTGGATCGCACCCCAGGGTGCGGATGAGGCGGGTGTTGTAGTGAGCAGGACCGTGCCCTTCAGTTGCGGGGCCAGCAGGAGGGCTGTGTGCGTCACCACCTGGCCACGCATGCCAGTTCCGTGTTTCGGTGGTTGTCCTGTAAGCACATCTGTAAGGGTCGCTCAAGAGGATAGCACAGGGACCTCCCTGGCGGTCCCGTGGGTAAGACTCCGCGCTCCCAATGCCGGGGGTGCGGTCCCTGCTCGGGGAGCTAGATCCCGCGTGCCACTTGGTGCGGCCTTTTATCCTAAGGGATAAAAAAGAGGCTAGTATAAATTTCTTATTTGATCTTCAAACGGACTTGGTCAGAAACTTGACTCAGGCTGTTGTGGCCCTACAGTGAATGCTTCTTGTACTCCAGGTTTAAAAATTTTTTAAACTTTTTGGATAGTATGTTAAATACCATGAGTTAATTTGAGAATTATAGGAAAGACAGGGTTTAGATGTTCCTCTTGCAAAGAATCTTTAGGAACTTGGACATGGTTCCTAGCTAAGCCTCCTTTTTGTGTTCACAGCACTAACCTTTGAAATGTCTGGAACTTGACTGCTTGGTTGTGAGGGTTTTTTCCCCACCTGGGATGGTCCAGGTGACTGCTGTTTTCTGGTGTTCTAGGTGTTGGGAAGAAAATGGGCTTTGGAGTAATGTATACCAAGTATTTAGTGCAATGCCTGACACACAGTAGATGTTTAATAACCACGAATGATTTATTTCTTTCCTGTCTGGTTTTGGGAGACCCATGGATGATGAAATCAGATGCAGTCTTGTTTGCGTACTCGCTTCTTAAGTTAGGACTAGTCCCCCAACCTCCCCACTCTTCCCATCCCAACCCCTAGCTCTCACACCAAAATTTTTATGGTACATTAAAAATGAAACTCAAACCTCCAGATCTAGAAGTAAATATCAAACAAGAAAAAATTGAGCTCTTCCTTCCAGCTCACGTGTGCATTTTTTCAGAAGGGATGGTGTACACCGTGGAAGAGGTCTTACGCTGCTCACACAGGTGAATAAATGGTCAGAGTGGACCCTTTCTTGGGTCTGTTGAGAAGTCCTGTGGGTAAGGATTTTGGTTGTCGTTGGTTTAGCCTGTCCGGGCACAACCATAAACTCTTCCTGATTTCTCCTGGCATCGGATGTAAGAAATGGCCCAGAGTGAGTGACACCTGACCAGCAGGCAGGGCACAGTCCTAGATTTGTGGGCTCTGCCTCTGAACTGGGGTTTACATGTACCCCCTCCTGCTTGTACCAGGCTCCGTGCGACCAGATTAAAAGGCTGTCAAACCCAATGTTCTTGAAAGAGTAAGTAGCACCATGGTTTATGTATGTCCCATAATATTGGGAGTCACATTTTAATAATAATCGTACTCTGGATTTATTTATTGCTTTTCTTTGAAGAAGTGAAAGCTTTTTCATCGCCTGTGATCATGGATTTGTTTTTGTCTCTGAGGTCATCAAGTTTAGTGCAGTGTGTTTTTCCTACCTTATAGATGAAGAAATGGAGGTGATGTGATTTGTTCTAAGTAGTGAGTTGTGCCTGAATTGGGCTTCAACTGAGTTTTCCTTCTTATGGAATTTCTTTCTTTTTTTTTTTTAACATCTTTATTGGAGTATAATTGCTTTACAGTGGTGTGTTAGTTTCTGCTTTATAACAAAATGAATCAGCTATACGTATACGTATATCCCCATATCCCCTCCCTCTTGCGTCTCCCTCCCACCCTCCCTATCCCACCCCTCTAGGTGGTCACAAAGCACGGAGCTGATCTCCCTGTGCTATGCGACTGCTTCCCACTAGCTATCTGTTTTATGTTTGGTAGTGTATATAAGTCCATGCCACTCTCTCACTTCATCCTAGCTTACCCTTCCCCCTCCCGGTGTTCTTTGTTCCTGTCCTGCCCCTAGATTCTTCAGAACCTTTTTTTTTTTTTTTTTAGATTCCATATATATGTGTTAGCATATGGTATTTGTTTTTCTCTTTCTGACTTACTTCACTCTGTAGGACAGACTCTAGGTCCACCCACCTCACTACAAATAACTCAATTTCATTTCTTTTTATGGCTGAGTCATATTCCATTGTATATGTGTGCCACATTTTCTTTATCCATTCATCTGTCGATGGACACTTAGGTTGCTTCCATGTGGCATTTCACTGATTCGTTTGTAGGGGAAAAAAACCCTCTTTTTTTGGAACCTGGAAAGCTTAAAGACACCAGACCATTGTGCTTTTTAGATTACTAGATAGCTAAGAATAGTTAGCATTTGTTGGGTGCTTATGTGTGGGAGCCTATGCCATCACCTCATTTCTTCCCCACGACAGTGTACAAGGTGGGACGTTTATTTTCCCTGGTTTTACATGAACTAGGGTTTGGTGAGACCCAGGTCAAGGCAGTGACAGAAAGCAGGGCTGGCACTCAAAGCTGGGCTGATTCTGAAGTGTGTGCTCCTAACCTGCATGCTTTAGTGGAGACTGGGGAGCAGACGGCAGAGTCTCTGACACCTGTTGCTGCTGCTTCTCTGGATCTGATGGGCTGTGGTTTTACAGGGGCTTTAGTTTTCTTTCTTTCTTTTTTTGTTTTAAATAAATTTATTTATTTATTTTTGACTGCGTTGGGTCTTTGTTGCTGCACGGGCTTTCTCTCGTTGCGTTGAGCGGGGACTACTCTTCGTGGCGGTGCATGGGCTTCTCATTGCGGTGGCTTCTCTTGTTGCGGAGCACGGGCTCTAGGCGCGAGGACTTCAGTAGTTGTGGCATGTGGGCTCAGCAGTTGTGAGTCACGGGCTCTAGAGCGCAGGCTCAGTAGTTGTGGTGCACGGGCTTAGTTGCTCTGCGGCATGTGGGATCTTCCCGGACCAAGGGCTCGAACCCTGTCCCCTGCATTGGCAGGCGGACTCTTAACCACTGTGCTACCAGGGAGGTCCCTGGGGGCTTTATTTTTCATTGAAGTAGAATAGTAGAAAAGATTCTGGGCTTTTCTTAGACCAGAAGCATTCTTTAGACAGATCATTAGTTTAGGAAAAATAGAGCTGAAAACGATCTTTACTTGGAGAGTGTGAAATATTTAATGAGGCCAGATGGGGAGAATAGGGATAGAGAGAATTGAAATGGTTTGTGGAGGGAGGAAATTTGTGATATTCTAACCCAGGGGACACCTTTAGTACACAGGCTTTTTAACTTAAGCGGCAGGTTGAAATTGTAAACCTGGAGGCATGGCACTTGGGCTAGAATCTGTGCAGTAAATAAGGCTCTCAGTTTCTGCTTTAGATGGCAGAGTTGAAAATCTGATTCTTCTTTGGTCTTTAACTTCCACAAATAATGCGGTACATTGTGGGAATGGTGGGGATATTGTTGGGAAATTCACCTAAACTCTCTGTGGACTTCCCCTTCCTCCAGCCACCCTTTCTGTCACCTTTGGTTCCACTTTTCAGAATTCAGCTCTGAACCTGTGGAATGGGGTGTGGTGGTGGAGGCATCGGGCTCTGAGGTGGGCTCTGAGGTGCGTGATACGCACCAGGGGACAGAACAACATCCCTGCCCCCTGGGGCTCAGCTGCACATGACTTGCTGTTTTCTTGGTGTGGGCTTTAGCTGTCTTGAGGTGTATGGTCATTGTTATCAAGAAAGTGGGGAGGGAGGATAGGAAAACTATCCCCCTAAACCCTGCAGTTCATTGACTTTTTGTCAGTGTCAAGTTTCACACAGAAGAGAAAATTGCCACAAGTTAAAAAAAAAAAAAAAGAAAGTGGTGACAATCAGATTAAAGAAGGGAGAAGAAGTAGGACTGTTGGTTTGTACCCTGGTGAAAGGTGGAAGACAAAGGGCAGAAGCTTCTGCTAAGGGGTCAGGTCCCTGGCGGGAGCGGTGCCTCCACAGTGTCTGTGCCGGAGGACGGACATGCTCGTATGGGTGTGTGGATGAACACCGGGAGAGTGGTCTTTCTGCGTTAGGCGGGTCTACACAGGCCTGTTTAACCGTTGACCTAGTGACCTAGTGAAGGGTCCAGTCTGGTTAACTCTGGAAGGAGAGGAACAGTACTCCGTCAAGTGGTTAACTAGTAGCTTTTATTGATTTTTTCCTTACTGTTAAAGCAAATAACTACGTGAAAGGCGGAGTGAAACTTTGGTTGGTCCCAGCTTTGCCCTGTCTCCTGCCCTGCGTCTCCTACTTGCTGATTTAAGCAAAGTATGGAGGAGGCCTGAGTCCCTGTGTCTGTGCTGGAGCTTGGGAGAGAGAGGGGCAGAGCAGCCCAGAGGGAAGACCAAGGGCAGGCAATACTTCCTCCAGCCCTGGCCGCCCCCCGGATTATACCAACAAACCTCCATGCAGGTTGTCCCCGGCCTACAAAAAGCCGGCTTACAAAAGTCCCGGCTACCTTCCTGGCTGCTTTCCTCACAGCACCCACCCCCACGACCAGGCTGCCTTGTGATTGCCAGCGCTGGGTCTGTGAGTAGCAGAGGAAGAGAAGTGGGGAGAGTAGCATCCCGATGGTGGCGTCTGCAGTCCCGCGTCCACATCGTTAGCTGTGTGCCGGGCCTGTTCTTAGTGGGTGCATGGTGACCGCACTCAGTCCTCCTGGCCGTCCGAGCGGGTCGGTGCTGCGATGGCCCCTGTTTCCTGCACACAGAGAGGTCAGTGATTGTCCCGTTAGAAAAGGTGGACTTAGGCGTCATTCAGACTAAGGCATTCGGTTCTGGAGTTGTGCTGTCACGGACCAGTCAAGGGTAGCTGACTTACCTCTGTCATGGGGGTCAGCCCTTCTTCTCTTCCAACCTTCCCTGCACTGTTTCACATTGTCTCTCTCTTCACTTTTGAGTTATCTGTTTGAAATGCTACAGGAGAGATGCGTTTAGGTTAACTCGCATATTCCTTTAAAAAGGGGGCAGGGTCAGAGGAGGTAATTCTGAAGCATTCAGAGGGGAACACAGGTGTGCTTCCCAGAAGGGACACTTAGGACAGTGTAGTCTTCGGGGACCTAGTGGCTGGGCCATGGGATCTGGAAAGAGGGTTGATTACAGGTCTGCTGTCTGAAAAGCTGAGGAAACCCTTCCCCTTCCCTCCTCTACTTTTTTGCCTGGCCTGGGTTTCTGATTCCCAAAACCTAGAGCTCGCACAAACCCTATCATTGCCCTAGCTCAACTACTTTATGGATAATTTTTATTTAATTTATTTATTCTTTTCTAAACGAGGTAGTGTTGGATCCTAACCACTGTTTGGAACAGAACCTTTTACCCAGTTTGGTCATGACTGGTCAGAGTCATTTGTTTCCCTGTGAAAAAGGAAAAGGAAGTATTTTAGCTAGTGACATGGTCATGTTTCAGTTTGTTTCCAAAGCAGATAGGCTTTTGTCAAAACCAGACTTGCAGACATAGGGAAAACAAATCAACCTTCTGCCTTTGGCATTTTTAAGCATCCTTAGACAAGTAGGTACCCTGGGTAATTATATAGGAGTAGCCATCACCGAGTGCTACGGTGGGCCAGACACAGCCCAGAGCCTTATGTGCACGCACCACGTCTGTCTCCGGCTTCACACCAGGGAAACTATTGCAGAGAGGCTAAGGTCCGTAACCTTAAATAAGTTGCTGAGGCTGGATGACTCCAAATCCTGTGCGTCTGATCACCTCGCTGTAAGGTGACATGTTGAGGGAGCAAAAAGAAGAGGAAGCAAGGAAGAAAAAGGCAGTATGGGGCAGGGAGAGAAATGGGAGAGATGGCAGTGTGCCTGCGCCCCAGGACTCACTGGACGCTATGTGCCTCAGTGGGCTGAGCAGGGCCCAGAGACTCCTCGGACCTCGACCACCCTCAGGGAGCCCGGGGACAGAGGGGCTGGAACCTAAGAGCTTTGACTTTCATGCTGGGGCTTCCTCTTAGCACATGTTTATTGAGCAGCTGCTATATGTAAGGCACGTGCCAGACAATAAGACGCTGTCCGCCTGCAAGTGGGGAAAGCACAGATGGAGAAAACCATAATGTGTTGTGATTAGTGGCTCCACTGGCCAGGGGAGCCCTGAACATGGAGTGGTAAGAAAATTTATACTAACGGGCAAAATATTTTTTTGTCCATTTGGTTTTGTTAATTTCGTACACATAAGATTGAGAATTTCTAGAATTTATCCCCGTGGCTATTGTTTCAGGAATGTTTGTATATTTGCAAACAGCGGATCTGTTTGCAGCTGCTCTCTGAGGAGCAGCCCAGCACCTTGGCTGTAGGAAAGGCTGGGGCCACCTCTCCTTCCTGAAGGCTGCCCTTTGGCCCAGCACCACTGCCATCTGTGGCTTGTGCTGCTTGCCTTGGAGGTGCCAGTGCTCTGGGCTGCTGGAGTACCGTTTCCCAGGTGCTCTAACAGTGGGAGCAGTCGTGAGCAGGGAGGCGCTTAACCGATGCTTTGGGAATTAGATTGGACCATGTTACCTCTGAGGTTCCTTTCTAACTCTAGGACCCTGACACTGTGCCTACAGGGACCTGGGAACTCTGTGGTAGCCTTGTGCTGGTGCCTGCCAGCCCTCCCACTCCTCCTTCCTTCAGTATCTCTTTGTCATGTGCTGTATTTGGAAACTGATCTATTGTGGGAAAGGCCTAATGGGACTTCTTGCTGGATATGCTCAGTGAGATACAGTTTTTGCTTGTGTTTTAATCTTTTATTTTAGAAGACCTTTGGATCACTATGATCAAGTCCACTCAAACAGAAATGACTTACATCTCTTGGCAGTGGTTAAGCATCTTCCCCTCTGCTCCCTGCTGTATTGGTTGAGTTGACTCCATTTGGTAATAACATTTAGGACCCTTTCACATGTTGCTAATGAAACATTCTCTATGTCCATGACCAGTGACCTCAGAGAAGGGTTCATCAGCTTAAAAATATCCTTGCTTCAAGCAAAGTTGCTGTATGAAAATGTGGATTGACCTCCAAAATATAATTGTGTGTATCTGTACTTCTTGGCTTTAAATTTAATTCTTCACAGTAAAGGAATTTTGCAACAGAATTCCTTCTCAAGGAATTCAGAATTTTGCTTTTCTGTATACAGGCAGTCTGATCTTCCACCTTTGGTGGAAGTAGCTGCCTGTCACTTTTACCTGCCTTGCCCTCTCCATGCCCTACACAGATGCAGCCTCAGAGCCGCAGATGGTACTAACCCCAGCCTCTACGGGCTTCCAAGCGCTGTCCTGGCTATCAGTCAGGTCTGGCAGTGCCTGGCTGGCCAGCCTCTCTGCATGCAACATTCATTTGCACCCCAGGAGCCGTCTGGACCATGGTGCAGTTGCTCCCCTCTCGTGCTTGTTTCCAAGCTGCTTCTGCAGGCTTTTATGAGGCCCAGGTGCTTGGGCATATGCACCAGGCAGGAAGAGCCAGGGTGGAGTATAGATTGTTCCCTGGTAGGACAGTAAAGGAGGGCAAGGGATTTGGCTGAAAGCCTTACTTATATTAAGGTGTGGGAAAGGTGGAAAGGCAGCTAATTTATCCGGAGTATGCCTTATCAGTACACTGTCATGACATGACAGTCTCCTTTAATCCTTACAACAATCTTGGGAGGTTACATATATGATGCTCACTTAACAGGCTGGGAAACATGAGGCTCAGTGACGTTAGGTTGCTTGCCTGAGATCTCTTAGCTGGTGAAGAGTGGAGCCAAATTAGATTAAAACCCAAAACGTGGGAGTGAGTCTCTGTTTTCCTGGTTCATACCTGGTCTTTGCAATCTTCAAGCCCCGCTTCTCCATGCCCAGGTTTCAGGGGTTGCCTGAATAATCTTACCTGAGAAAGAAGTCCAGAGGGGGAGGAAAGAAAGAAGGAATGACATTTTCCCGGGTTCCATGTCACTGTAAAGAAAAAAATCTTGCCTGCCATTCCAGTTCTACAAGGATCAAGCCATTAGCCACTGCAGTTGCCCACTGACAGTGCAGCCTGAGAGGAATTCAGGACGGAGAAAAACAACCATTCTGTGCTTTGGATGTGCCGGCCCCTAGACAGTTAAGATGCATATCTCGGGAAGAATTTCAATGACCCCAGATTCTTGCATCTTCCCATACACAGAAAAGCAGTAAAATCGATAACTCCTCCTTTTATGCTTGACTACATGTTTCTCCCAGCAAAAAAGTTCATATATACCCTGGCTCTTCCCTCTGCTCTTTGGAGCAGCTCCTCAGAGCTGTCAGAGAGGCTGTCTCCCGGGCTGTAGTCCTCAGTAAGGTCCCCAAGTGAAACAACACCGCCTCGCGCTCTCTCTCTCTCTCTCTCTCTCTCTCTCTCTCTCTCTCACACACACACACACACACACACACACACACACTCCCCAAAATGTGTAGTGGTAAGGAGCATGAACTCTGGAACTAGACTTCTACATCATTTACTAGGGTGTGTGACCTTGTATATGTTATTTAACCTCCCTGGGCCTCAGTCTCTCCATCTGTACAATAGCATGACAGTCCTATGTGCTTGGTGTGGCTGTGAGCATTTAGAATCCTGCCGGCACTTAATAAGCAGCAGTGAACACCCTGAGTGTTAGCTGGTACTGTTATTGACTGAAGGGACAGTCTCTGGGGAGCATGTGTGGCTCCATGCTTACCAATGTGAAAGCACCCCCAAAACATACCCCCCAACTGCTGCTCTCTGTCTCATTACTCTCTGCCTCATCCCTGGCTCTGCATTGTTTTTCTTACTAGCAACTCTTTGGACTTCCTGGAATAATTGGTTCATTAATTTATCATCTGTTGGGCCCCTTCTCCGCATGTTGCCCTGTACTGGGTATTAGGGCAGGGCCCAGGTTCCTAGAGGTATTTGACCTTGTCCCTGCTTCAGAAGATACAACATGAATGACAAGACGGTTGGGTAAAGGAAGAAGAAAAGCAGTGAAGTGCCAAATGGCACAGACATGGTGACTCCAGTCTTTGGGGAGAACAAGGACAATAACTTACCATTCGAGTCTTTATTACATGCACAGCGCTGGTTTAGATGCTTTACATGCACTGTCAGCCCTGCAGTCCAGGTGCTGCTCTGGCACCCCTGCTTTGCAGATGAGGGCGGACACCCAAGTGTCTCGTCCAAGGGCACATGAGTGAGAGGAGCTTGGGGTTTGGACCCTAGTCCGCTGACTCGTGGGCCTGCATAGGCTGTGTCCCAGCTCATTGGTGGGGCTGTCTAGGCGAGGTGAAGGGGTGCCTGGAGAGAGAGTGAGCTGGCGCACCCGCACCAGGGCCTCGGTGAGGAGGCCAGCCTGGTGGGGTTGGAGTTGAGCTCAGTGTTCATGGACCGTGGAGCCACGTTGGGTCTGGGTGTTGGGAAATGAGTGAGACGTGTTCCTTGCCCTCTGGAATCTTACTGTAGCTGGGGAGACAGACACACCAATAGATGATTTCAGTGTAGTGTGGTAGGGGCTGTGATGAGGGTAAGTATAGGGTGCTGTGGAAGCAGAGGAGAGGAAACCAGGAAGTGTTCCTTTCCCAGCGTTTCCCAGCGTTTCCCAGCGTTTCCCAGCGTTTCCCAGCGTCTTGGAAGGCAAGTTAGCCGTGAGCTTAGCAGTTGAAGGCAAGAAGAGCTAGCTTTCTATTCTTTCTTTCCTTCTTTCTTTTTAAATTTTTATTGGAGTATAGTTGATTTATAATATGTTAGTTTCAGGTGTACAGCAAAGTGAATCAGTTATATATATATATATCTCCACTCTTTTTTTGGATTCTTTTCCCATGTAGGCCATTACAGAGTATTGAGTAGAGTTCCCTGTGCTATGCAGTAGGTTCTTATTAGTTATCTGTTTTACATGTAGTAGTGTGTGTATGTCAATCCCAGTCTCCCAATTTATCCCTACCCCGCTTATCCCCGGTAACTGTAAGTTTGTCTTCTACATCTGTGACTCTACTTGTGTCTTGTAAATAAGTTCATTTGTACCCTTTTTTTAGATTCCACATGTAAGCAATATCACAGGATATTTGTCTTTCTGTGTCTGACTTCACTCCGTATGACAAAGGCAGAAGGTAGCATGAACAAAGGCATGGCTTTTTGGGCTTTTCTTGCTAAAAGCAAGGTTGTTCACCTGGTCTGATGGATGCCAGGTTACAGTGTGAAGTATATAAGCAAGGGAGAGTTCATCAGAGGTGTTTGAACACAGAGCAACAGCACGGAAGTAATATTTTGTGTCAGTTAATCTTATGGAGTGGGGAGAGATGAGAGTCAGGCAAGACCAGCTATGGGAGGAGTTGGCAAATTTTCTCTGTAAAGGGCCAGAAAATAAGTATTTTAAGTTTCAACGGGCCATATGGTCTCTGATGCAACCACCCAACTGCTGTTGTAGTAGGAAAGCAGGTAATTGGTCAGTGAGTGGGCGCGGCTGTGCGCCAATAAAGCTTTTATCCCCCACCCCCCAAATCTGAGTTTCATCTAATTCTTCCATGTCACGAAATAGTCATCTGTCGATTTTTTTCCCCAACCATTAAAAAAATATAAAAACCCTTCTTCACTTGCCGGTTGGATTTGGCCCACAGGTCATGGTAATAATTCAGGTGTGAATGACAAGAGACTAGAACAGGATGTCTGCGATGGAGATAGAGAGGCAGGGAGTTGATGCCAGGGGCGCTTTGGAAAGAAGACACTGATTAGATAGAGGAGATAAGGAGAGGGAAGAGACCAGGGGACACCCAAGTTTCAGGTTTGGTGCCTTCCCAGGTTTGGTAAAACTGGTCTTGTTTTACGTGGGCCAAGGATATGACTTGATTCTGGAGAAAAAATCCAGAGATACTGATTCCTTAGGGGCTCCCAGACTGTCAGCACCATGAATTCTCCCGATTGTCTCACACATATCTTTGCTGCCTTGGCCTTCAGGTGCTTTAGGCAGGAGGTGGCTGCTGTAGCTGGGTCAGTGGGCCCACCTGTTTGTCGGGGCACAAGAAAAGTTTGTCTTTTGGATAACTTTTTTAAAAAAATTATTTATTTATTTGTTTATGGCTGCATTGGGTCTTCGTTGCGGTGTGTGGGCTTCTCATCGCTGTGGCTTCTCTTGTTGCGGAGCACGGGCTCTAGGCGCTCGGGCTTCAGTAGTTGTGGCACGTGGGCTCAGTAGTTGTGACGTACAGGCTTAGTTACTCTGTGGCATGTGGGATCTTCCCGGACCAGGGCTCGAACCCGGGTCCCCTGCACTGGCAGGTGGATTTTTAACTGCTGTGCCACCAGGGAAGCCCTCTTTTGGGTAACTTTGGATGTAGTTTCAGACTTACAGATAAGTGGTAAGAGCAGTACTGGGAGCTCCCTTGAACCATTCCCTAAATTTGCTAATTAGGTTTTATTAATTATTTACACTTTGCCCCATTTGCTTTATCATTCTTGCCCTGCCGACCTGGGTTCACATTCCAGCTCTGCCTTTAGTGGCTGTGGAATCCTGGACCAGTGTCTTAATCTCTCCAGGCCTCGCCTGTCACCTCCCTCTTATGGTCCTCAGTAGAATTTGATGAAATAAAATACACGAAATGCCAAGCGTGATATCGCCTGGCTGGTAGCACATGGTCAGTAAATGTTAGTTCTTTTCCTTCCTCAGCAGCCCTGGAAGAAGTGAGTCAGTGAAGGAAGCAGGGAGGAGCAGGGGAAATCCTGAGTCTAGGTGTAGAGAGAGGGACAAAAACAGTGTGTCAGAGATGTGACCATGAGAAGGAGTTGTTTATTATCAAACTTTGACACTAAGATGAGGGTTTAGTTTTTTTGTTTTCTTGTAACTTTATTTTGATATAATTTCAGAAGAGGCAAGAATAGTACAGGGAGCTCTTGTTCCAAAAACACACATTGTTTTCGTTTTGCCCCATTTGCTTTTTCATATTTTTTCCTTCTCTTTGAATAAACTAGGGACATTGACCCCTCAATAATTGAGTGTTTTTTTCCTAGGAACAGGGATATTCTCTTAGATTTTGACAGGGAACCTCAGGTTCTAAAATTGGGAAGTGGCATGGTATGAAAGTACTTGGGGAAGATGGGCTGAAGTCCAGGGGTCCTGTGGGCGGGCAGTTTGGAATAATTTCCACTGGAGGGTGATGAGGGCAAACTGTGACCAGAAGTGGGAGGGATACAGACCCAGGAGATGTTTAGTGGAGTCTTGGGATCGGGGACAGGGAGGGGCAGGGAGTAACTGCGCTGCTTTCTGGCTAGGAGAGCAGCACGCATAACTGAAGAAACAAATTCAGCTTTAGTTTATACTTGGGAAAATGAAACGTCTCTCTCTGCTTTTATTCATATTACAGTCTAAGGAAGATAAAGGCCCACCAACTCCTGGCCAATGGGGATAGAGTATCTGCTGCATTCTTTTTTTTTTTTTTTCTTTCTTTTTAAGATTTTTTTTTTTTTGATGTGGACCATTTTAAAAGTCTTCATTGAATTTGTGACAATATTGCTTCTGTTTTATGGCCGCCAGGTATGTGGGGCCTTAGCTCCCCAACCAGGGATCGAACTCGCACCCCCTGCATTGGAAGGCGAAGTCTTAACCACTGAACCACCAGGGAAGTCCCTCTGCTGCCTTCTTAGAGGAGCAGTACTTCAGGCTTTGTCATGAAGCTAGTCAGTAAAGACGAGCATTCAGGTTAGGGTTAGGGTTAGGGTTAAGTCTCACATAGACCTAGGAGTCATTAGTGACAAAGGCAGGTGGTAGTAAAGGATGGTGGGAAGCCAAGGACCAAAACCACACTTGGGAAGGCGGCTGGGCAGGATCCACAGGGAACCAAGGAGAGGAGTGCAGACCAGAGACAGAATTGGGAGGGAGGGAGGGAGAGCACCCAAACTGAGCTCCAGGAGCCGGGAGCGGGAGTGGTGGGTGCTTGTGGGGCTCTGTATTTTCCAGTGCAGGAGCCAGAACTTTAAGCAAGCTTTAAGGAACGCCCTGTGAATAATGCCACCCAGGGTGCTAAACCAGATCAGACTGTCAAGGGTTTAAAATTAGCTTCCCAGTGCCTGAGTGTTTTGTGGAAGAAATACCTCAGGGAGAATATATCAAAGAAGGTGTCTTAGATTTGAGCTTATACTAAGTATTAAAAGACCTGCCCCCTGCCCTTTGTAAAAGAAATGTGTTACAGGGAAGATTGTTCTAGTCTCTCTGGCTTTAAAAATTCCCAGCTCTAAAAATCTTGTTATAGGAAAGTCTTGAATCCCTCTGGAGTGTTAGGGGTGAAGTAACTATAGGGTTATATTTTGTTTCTACAAACATGCATGATCACGTTTTGTGTACTAAACACTGGGAGTGTAGGAGTGAACCATGGCCTGCCAGAGCCTGTTCATACCTTGTGGTTAAATTTTCAGGAATTTTGCAAGTTGGTTGTTAAATACAGCTATTATTAAAAATTAATTCTAGGGACTTCCCTGGTGGTCCAGTGGTTAAGACTCCGTGCTCCCAGTGCAGGGGGCCTGGGTTCGATCCCTAATCAAGGGACTAGATCCCTCATGCCACAACTAAAGATCCCTCATGCCGCAACTAAAGATCCCTCATGCCACAGCTAAAGATCCTGCATGCTGCAACTAAGATCCAGCACAGCCAAATAAATAAATAAATATTTAAAAAATTATAAATTTATAGTTAAATAAATTGTATTGAAAGCAAAGGTAACAAATACTCAAAATTCATTACTTCCTCATTATTTTAGCATGAACTATGCTCTCAGGTCTCTTGCCCCATATGGTGGAAATACTGTATAATTGTGAACTACAGTACATTTCCTCCCAGCTCTGTGTTCAGAGATGTACATAGCTTGAATTTGGCCATGGTGGGAGTATTTACACCACAGAAACCAACAAACACTACACATCAGGGCTTGATTTGTTGTTTTGTTCACTGTCTAAGAAAGTGATGAAAAAATGTTAACATTTGCAGTTTAAACTTAAAGTGTTTTGTGTCCATATCCAGTACATTGTGAATAGCACAAAAATTTGAGGAAATACTTCTTTTAGTATTTGAAAAACTAGGGTCCAATTCAGCAAAGAAGCTGCTTATATCATGTTTGATATACATGTTCTTTTTTTTTTTTTTGCCTATGCTTCGCAGCATGTGGGATCCTAGTTCCCCGACCAGGGATTGAACCCGAGGCCCCTGCAGAGGATGTGTGGAGCCCTAACCACTGGACCGCCAGGGAAGTCCCAAAATAAATCTTTTTTTGTCCAATTTTGTTTCACTCCTTAAGGTAAATGAAAACTGACATTCACTTTATCAGTTGAGTCCATGGATTGGCCATAGATATGAGTTAGACAAAAAAAAATCTATGACAGGTTTGTCCGAGAGTCAATTGACTATATGGAATTTACAGTAAAGAGCATTATATATTTTATACTCTATTACTTACTACTATATATTTACTACTACTACATATTTTATTACTATTATATGCTATACCTCTTTAATATTTATCATTTGTTTTGGGCTGCGTTGGGTCTTAGTTGCATCGCGCGGGATCTTTTCTGTTGCAGCGCGGGCTTCTCTCCAGTTGTGGTGCACAGGCTCCGGAGCGCGTGGGCTCAGTAGTTGTGGTGCACAGTCTTAGTTGCCCCTCGCCATGTGGGATCTTAGCTCCCCGACCAGGGCTCCAACCCATGTCCCCTGCATTGGCAGGTGGATTCTTAACCACTGTGCCACCAGGGAAGACCCTTGTTGTTTTTTTTATATCCACCAGCAAAGCATCCTAGAATTCAGGTTTAGAAGAGACTGCAGACAGAGACTATATCACCCTGATGTTTAGGGGGCGTGCTGGGCTGGGAGAAGGGGCTGGAGAGGGCTCCCTGTCTCCTCTGGGCTCGGACCGGCTCACAGAAGTCCCTGAGTGCAGTGGGGGAATTCCTTTAATGAAATCTTTGGTGGAAAGACTCAGCACCTCTGTTCTCTTTATTTTATCAACATTTGTTGAGTACCTACTGTGTGCCAGTCCCTGTGTTACTTACGAGAATACAGTGACAAAAAAGACATGGTTACTGCTCTAAACAGTTTTATTATATAATTCACATACCATACAGTTCATTAAGTGTAAAATTAACTGGGTTTAAGTATATCCGCGGCATTGTACAACCGTCACCACAATTAATTTTAGAACATTTTTATCATCCCCCAAAGAAACTCTGTACCCATAGCAGTAACTCTCCACTTCTATCCAGTCCCTCTCCCACTAGCCATAGGCAACCACGAGTCTACTTTCTGTCTCTATAGATTTGTTATTCTGGACATTTCATATAAATGGAATCATACAGTCTGTGGTTTTCTGTGACTAGAGTTTTTTCACTCAGCATAATGTTTCAGAGTTCATCCATGTTGTAGCCTGTATCAGAATTTCATTCCCTTTTATGGCCAAATAATACTCCATTTTATGGATCTACTACATTTTCCTTATCCATTCACCAGTTGATAGACATTCGGCTTTTTGCTACCTCGAATAATGTCACGATGAACATTCGTGTACAAGTTTCTGTGTGGACGTGTGTTTTCATTTCTCTTGTATATATGCATGCCTAGGAGTGGAATTGCTGGGTCTTGTGATACCTCTGTTTAGCATTCTGAGGAGCTGCAGAACTGTTTTCCAAAGTGGCTGCGCTATCTTACATTCCCACCTGCACGGTATGAGGCTCCCGGCTTCTTCACATCCTCGCTACCACTTGCTATTCTCCTTATGGTTCTAGCCGTCCTCGTGGGTGTGAAGGGGTATCTCACTGTGGTTTTGATTAGCATTTTCGTAGTGGTTAATGATGTTGAGCATCTTTTTGTGTGCTTATTGACCATTTGTATATCTTATTTGGAGAGATATCTATTAAAATCCTTTGCCCATTTAAAAATTTGGGTTACTTTTTTAATTATCAGGCTGTAAGAGTTCTTTATATATTCTGTAAATGAGTTCCTTCTCCGATATATGATTTGCAAATATCCCACTCTGTAGGCTCTCCTTTCACTTTCTTGACAGTGTTCTGTATTTTTCAAAGTATAAAAATTGTTAGTTTTGACAGGTCAAATTTGCCCTCTGTTCTTGAGTAAATCCAGATTTACATGACAAATTTCTATGCTTTCAGGTGTTTCTGTTACATTTAACAAGTCTCTACAGTTGAATAGTCTGTAGTCAGTTTCATAACCTTTAATACTTAGACCTTATGTTGGTGACTTTGTTTTAGCTTTTTAGAAACTTAAAATCTTATGAAAGCAGAGACTAAGGCATATAGACTCTATAGCATTTTACTCACTATGTTGCTGGTAAAAACAGCCATAAGCTGATGACTCTTATTTATTTATTTATTTATTTATTTATTTTTTGCGGTACGCGGGCCTCTCACGGTGGTGGCCTCTCCCATTGCGGAGCACAGGCTCCGGACGCGCAGGCTCAGCAGCCACGGCTCACGGGCCCAGCCGCTCCGCGGCATGTGGGATCTTCCCGGACTGGGGCACGAACCCGTGTCCCCTGCATCGGCAGGCGGACTCTCAACCACTGCGCCACCATGGAAGCCCGCTGATGACTATTAAACACACTGATTGGGGGCCAGGCTTCTGGGAATAGCTGGAGGTTGGACATGGTATACTGAGGTTGTATTTAAGCGTAAGTCAGGAAAATGGAGCAGTGTCACTTCCCATTGTAGTCTTAATTCTCTTGTGTTATCTAGTGAGATTTTCAGCTCTATTTACTCTAGTATAGGCATGGAATTTAATAATTAGAAGTGTATCTGGGTTATGGAGATAAGTTACCACAATGAAAAACGTGAACTACCTCCTGCCCTGATCCCTGCAAGATACTTCAGCAGTCTACCCTCTCCCTATGCTGTTCAGACAAGTCTAAAAAGCAGTAAGACATCTGACTTAAGTAATAGTGTTCTGTTGGCTGTCTCATTTGCTCCCTTCCTACCGCCTGCATAGCAGTAAGTAGGGTAGTATGTCCCCTTGAGAAGGGAGCCAGGTCAGGAGGTGGGCTGTCTCTGTCCAAGGTCGCATTCCCACTAGTCATGGGGATGCTGGGGTATCCTTGGGGGGACATACTTGGGATTACTTGCAAACGTGGTTTTTCAGTGCCTCATTTGTTCTGTATCCCTTTCTTTATCGGGTATTTCCATTTCTAAGTTGGGGTAAATGAATGTGTTGATTTTTTTCTTTGTATGTAATCTGAACAAGTGGGTATAAACCATGTAGCTGGGGCCTAGAGGGTGTGTGGAGCATAGGAACAGACATGTGAGGGAGAGGAGACCTGGGTAAGGACAGTGGGGAAGGTGAGAAGTCCTGTCTGTGCAAATGCAGGACAGTTGTGGGGTTTATGAAATAGAGTGGGAGTCAAGTAGGGTGTAAGACAGTTTGAAAATTCCCAGGCTTGTTCACTGTTACCCGTGAGGTATCAGAATGCCTTTTTAGCAAGTGTACTTGCGAAATGAAGCATAGTCGCGCGTCCCCACTTTGAACAGAGCTACCTGTGATCAATGGGTGACAGTGGGTGATGGTGGCATCTTGGATTGCTTCTGGCCTTTCTCTTTTGCAGAACTCAGAACCCTCCACATGGTTTTGTGATCACTAGGTCAACCCAAGACTGGAAGTTCTGTCACGGAAGTCACCCTTGGGATGTTTTTGGAACATCTTTACCTGATTTGCTCTTGGTGGGACAGACACCTGAAGACGGCTGTGATGTGGTTAAATGTGAGGGCTCCAGAGCCAGATTGTCTGGGTTTACTTCCATCTTCTACCACTTAGAACTGCGTGACCTTGAGTACGTGACTGTCCTGTTTCTTGACCCAAGAATGTGGATAATAATATCTATATCACAGGCTTATCGTGAGGACTAAGTGAAATTTTGCGTAGACTTCATCACAGAGTGAGCCCATATTAAATGTCAGCTGCAATAATTGCTGCTGTTCTTGTTGCTGTCGTTAATTTGTACCCAGCTCTTATAAGTGAAGTGGGTCGTCAGGTTGGGTGTGAGAAGAAATAGCAGCAATCTAGTGACTCCGCTTGTTGGGCTCCTGCGTGTTAGGCCTGCGGTGTGGCTCTTACATGCCTTAGTCCATTTACTTCTCGTGACGTCATGCAGGGCAGTTTTATCACATCATGGAGGGCCGTGCTCAGGTCAGACAGCTGCCTACACTTGACCACCTCATGCTTTCCTTGTCTATGGCCAGTTTGGCAGCCAAAGTAACAGGAAAGTCATCCTTTGCCCAGAGCCCGTAATATCAGCTACTCACATAAGATGTTGCCTGAAGGGAGGTAAGATTTCCAGGACATAAACTTTTTGGGGAGTGAGTCTTTTCTGTTGTGATGATTGAACAGTGAGGAGGAGGAGAACCTCAGGGGCCTCATCTTTTAAAAAGGCCCATGATCACCAGGTGCCTATTGGTCTTCCTTCCACCCACAGGCAGGTACCCACAGCCTTAACTGAGACCCCAGCCTGCGGGGTGAGGGTGGAAGGGGGCTCGGGCCCCATCCTCCACTATCATAATACAGGCAGCTTCAGGATGGGTGCAGGGCCTTGGGTGACCTGCCTGTGTCCCCGTCCCTCTGGGGAAGGAACATGTGCTCAGTTACATATTCTCTAGAGACAAGGCCCTTATCAGGTGAATAATTTGCAGAAATCTTCTCCCATTCTATGGGTTATCTCTTTTTTTTTTTTTTTTTAGCTGCGTAGGTTCTTAGTGGCGGCATGCGGGACCTTCGTTGAGGCACCCGGGGATCCTTTGTTGGGGCACGGGCTTCTCTCTAGTCATGGCATGCGGGGTTTCTCTCTCTAGTCATGGCGCGCAGGCTCCAGGGTGTGTGGGCTCTGTAGTTTGCGGCCCGTGAGCACACCAGTTGAGGTGCGGGCCCAGCCGCCGCGCAGCACGTGGGATCCTAGCTCCCCGACCAGGGATCAAACCCCTGTCCCCTGCGTCGCAAGGTGGATTCTCTACCACTGGACCACCAGGGAGGTCCCTGTGGGTTGTCTTTTCCCTTTTTTTGATGGTGTCCTTTAAAGCCCAACATTCCCTTGCCACCCGGCCCCGCTGTTTTTCCCTGTTGGTGAGGCTTTGCATGTGTGGGATGCCACAGATGTAGAGAAGAGGGGATAGCAGCCCCTCCCCTGTGCACTTTCCCCTCCCCCTCAAGGTCACTCAACCTGAAGAAGAGTTAAGATTAAAGACCCAAGTTAGTGGGCACAGGGTCAGGGTGGAGCTCTGCCTAAAAGAATCCGGAACTGCAGCCTGGTGTGGCCACGCAGGTGAGCTCGGAGCAGCACGGTCCAGGACTGCCTGGCACTTCAGGGGCCGGGCCTGGGGCCCTGAGCGGCAGACCCAGCACAGTAGGATGCTTCCCCTTGGGCCCAGCGGAGCCAAAGACTACACAGCCGGCGGCTCAGGTTACAGTTGCTGTGGGAACTGTGACCTTTGCATTTCCTGGCTTATGCATGGAATTTCAGTTGCGTAATTCTACAACAACTTGGATTTTTCCTCTTCTCACCCTCCTTCTTGGCATTTAATTTTTTATCCCAGTGAGTGAGATCTGTAGCCCTCTGCCTGTCTGTCTCCTCCTGGGGCAGACAGTCTCACTCACACTCCTTTCCAGGCCGCTCACCCAGAGTGTGCCAGGCAGGAGACCGGCCAGGCCCTGACCGGTGGGTACCTTCCTGTTGTCCCCTGCAAGGCCCTGAGGCTGGGCCAACCAGCCTGGAGAGGCTTCTGGGCTGGACTGCTGTGCGGGTGTCCAGGATGGGCCCAGCTGTCCCTTTGTGTGTATTTCTCTCAAACAGGCCTTGCTCGTTTCTGCTTGTGCACTTGAGCTTACCCTGTTCTGTGGGCCTGGAGCATCCTCCCAGGTGGCTGAGCTAAATTCTCCCTGAACTTCAGTTTCCACTTGCAGTCCTACCCTCTCTGGGAAACCTGTCATCACTACTATGGCCTAAAATTACCCCCTTCCAGGGAACGACATACGACTTGAACATTTCATTTGGCATTTAATTAGATACTGTCTCAGGATATTTTTCTTGTTGGCTCAAGAACATTTGTCATTTGGGGTGGAGGGATGGTCTGTTTTTTTTGTTTTTTTCTGTAAGATTCTTGAGGGCCAAGGTTTTAAGTCATTGCATTGCTTGTTAAATGGTCAGTGGTTTATATTTGAATGAAGCGTGTGTTCTCTTGGTGTCTGCCATGAGGAAGGCATTGGGCCGAGAGCTATGAGGGACACAGGAAGAAGCAAGGTCCTTAAATCCACTTTCCTTAAGATGCCAAGCCTGGCTTTCCATGATGTGGCCTTGCCTGCCCTGCTGTCCTCTTCTTCCTCTCCCAGTGACCTTTAAACCCAGAGTTCCTGGAAGGCCCACGTCTGTTCTCACCTGATGGCCTTGCACCTGTGCCTCCTCCTGCCCCTGCAGGAAGCTCCCGCCTTCCCTCAGCTCCACCCTCCACCTCAGGCAAGACAACACTTCGCTCCTGCTGCCTTCCTGACCACCCCAGCCAAGGGTCCCTTGTGTTATTTCCTCTTACCTTCTGCTCTTCTCTCCCCCTCAGACCTCTTCACGGTATGTAAGTATGAACTTGTTTTTCTGTTTGTGTGTTGACATTTTTGTCCTGGTGGTTGTGTCCACCACTGCATTTCCATCCAGTATAGGAGACATTTTGTTCACTTCTGTGCTCAGACCCAGCGTGATGCCTGGTGTTTGATAGACTCACAGTAAATGCTAAATGACTGAGTATTCTTAGAGAAACAGATGTATTTTTTTTGAGAGACAAGAAAGAAATGTAAAATGACTAGCGATTTATCCTATAGATTATAGTGCTCTGGTTGGCTTGCAGTAGACAGGCCTATGGAACCGGCCAGTGCCCCTCTCTTGAGATACAAATGGAAACTACTTTGATCTCAGCACAACACATGAGCTTTTTTCCTTTCCTCTTTCATCCTTCCATTTCCCTCTCTCCTTTATTCCTTTTTTGACTTGTCTTAGAAATGATTTAAGGCAACTTGGGCCCTTGATCTGTGCTGTGGGTGAGGCAGGACTATTATTCTGTTCTGTGTAATTCTAGACGCTTATTTTGGGACCTGTGGGACACTCAGTTTTTCCTAAACTCTCAGAATCATTTTTGAGAAGCAACCTTATGCTACTGGCCAGAACAGCGAGGCGAACGGGAGCTTGGAGTCTCATCACTCTGCCGATTCCCCTCGGGCAGATTGGTGTGGGTATGTGTGCTCTCCCTAATATTTTAAAGTGGACTTAATATTCAGCTTTCCTGTGTGCTGGAGACTGTCTTTAAATAAAGAACCTGAAGGCCCTGGTGAAGTAATGTCTCCAAAATGCTTCAAACTCATCAGGGAAGAAAGAAGTGCTGTGTAAACTCAGAGTGTAATTATTAATCATACTTTCCTTTGGTCCTCTTCTCTGCCCTGGGTTTGCCTTCCGTGGCTGCTTGGGCTCCAGAATTCGCAGACGGAAAGTCCCTGGGCCGCCTCTCCCGCCCTCCTGGCACAGGGGCCTGGACTGCACAGAAACGCCACTCAGGGACTGGCCTTGGTGTGCAGAGCGGCTGTGTGACCACGCCCCAGTTCCATGGCATCTCCAGCTGCCTTCCAGGAGAGGGGCGGCTCTCCTGCTCATTGTCGGATGGAGTTGGAGTTCTGAGTCCTTGAGGAGCAGTTTGCCGACGTGGAGCCCACACGGGGGTCTCCATTCTCTACCCCAGGCCACACTGGTCGGAGCTTCCGTTGGGGGACAGATAAAGACCCTCTGCAATCAGAACTGTGTCCGTTCACTACAGTGGCACGTTGTCTTCCTTGTTTTCAAGCTTTAGTTTTTACTTCTGAAAAAGCATCTGATTTCTATAGTAATAACATACATACATTAAAAAAAATCCAAATTAAAAAAAAGGCCAAATTCAGAAGCAGAATTTGATAATTTTCCCTTCACTGCCTTTTCCTCCCCTCCTCTATCCTGAGAAGTCCTATCCCCTAATGCCTGTAGCATTCCTGGCATACAACAGGTGTTTTCATGGTCCTTAAATTGGGGGTGGTGAGAAGAGGTACCAAGTCCTGCTGTCTAAGCCATACAATTTATCATTGTTCACAGAAGTGTAGAATAATATTTTATTTGTTGTGTCTTCCTTGTTCCTATTTATCTTGTCCTCTATTTCAGCACCGCACCCCACTCTGAGGTAGTGCTTCCTGAACTGTGCTCCACGGACTGTTAAAAGGGGTCTGGAGAAAAGCAAAAGATGTTCTTAATAAGATGATTGAATTTTACTCAAGTTTTTGGTAGGGGGGAGGATTTTATTTATAAACCTTTTAAAAACTAGTCATTTTTGCAACAGTTCATTTACCCATGAGCCCTTTTGATTTGATTTGTGATTAATAAAATACATAATAAATAAAATAATTTAAAGATGTATCTAAAATGTTGAATTCATAGTTTGGATCCTTAGGTGTTTTCTTATTTGTCGTCCCATGCTAATCTAAGTGTGCCTCATACCTCTTGCGCTCCTTTACTGATTCCTTCTGTAAATTTTAACTTAAAACTGCTTTGTGGTCAAATCTGTTTGAGGAGCGCTGCACTCAGTCTTACCTTGGCACTCCCTGTGGTATGGTCGTGGGCACCGCGGCATTATCTGCTCTCTGGGACACCGCGGGCTCACTTCACCATGGTTACTTATTTTAGCCTCACCTCAAAATCCTTATCTCCCTATGAGGCAAATAGTATTGGTCTCTGTTTTACAGCAGGGAGATGGGGCTTCAGAAGCCTGCCTTCACTGACTGAGGCCCAGTGGTGGGTGGGTCTCAGATTCAAGTCCAGATCTGTGGACTCTGGAGCCCGTGCTCTTCACACAGGAGCTCCTGGCATCTGCAGTACTTGTCTTTTGAGCAGCTGTGTCCCTTCCGGACGGTGGGTTGAGTTTGTGCCCAGGTCGCGGTCCCCTCCTCCCGCCAGCGTGCCTGCAGAGGAGGCTCCAGGCTCGGGTTTGAGCACGCGCTCGCTGGTCACGTTCCCCCTTCCCTCCGCCCAGCTTCATCCCACCCGTCCTCCAAGATCTCTTTCGTTATAATAGTTAACTGTTTGTTGTAATTAAGTTAGCTAAGTGTTTATTGAGTTGAATCTGTTAGAACTTTGTCATCTAGTCTCTACTCGCTTCTGAACTACTATTGTCAGTAGGATTCTCTGCCAGTGACTCCCCATGCTTTGGGCAGAGTCTGTGTGTGTGTGTGTGTGTGTGTGTGTGTGTGTGTGTGTGTGTGTGTGTACTGCCCATTGGCCAGTCTTGTGGATCTATTGAGTAGATTCATCAAACGTCATAGCTTGAGTTAATGACATCGCGAATATATATGTTCTGCTTTTTCTGCAGTGCACGTAGATGCTGTTGTGATTAACAAAATACAAATTCATTGGAAAATGTTGAACTCATAGTAGATTTTTTTTATTGTTAGGCATTTTTTTCAATCAACAAGGTATTATAAGGAATGCCGTATATCACATAATGATCAAAAAAGAAATAGTTGTAGGTAAAAAGGAGTTGTAACTGAAAAAAGCTGGAAACCCCTGGCTGTACCATTCATTTCGCGGTTATGTACTTTTTTGTGTTTTTAGTTATTTTGTGTGTTGTCTTAAGTGCTTAGCTGGATCCTAAGCCCCGTGAGTGTGGGACCTTTGTCTTACACGCCCTCTGTGCCCCTTGGTGTGCTTGCACATAGTCAGTGCCCAGGAAGTGTTTTCAGATTTGGTTTAGTCCTTAGATCCTGTTTTCCCCGTTCCACTCTATTATTCTACTTCCTTGAGCTCCCTCTTGCTTTTCTTCTTTTGTCTAGTTTTTACAGGTAGTCCTCAACCTTCAGTAGTCTTCCATCACTTAATTGCAGCTGTTTGTTGTGCTCCAGCTGCACAGTCAGCAGACGTTAGGCAGGGCTGTGGCCCGGTATGTTATCATTGAATTAATTATTTATTGAGCATTTTTGCCAGGCATTGTGGAAAACGCTATAGAGATGCATTCTCTCATTTACTTCTTAGAAATACCCTGTGAAGTAGGTACTATTTTCACCTCCATTTTACAGGTGTGCCAACTAGGAATTGGACGGCTGAGCGCGTGGCAGTCAGGATCCAATCTCTGTCTGACTCCTAAGCCTGTGCTCGGAAGCCTTCTGGTGTCTGTGCCTCCTGAGATCCTGCATGGTTGTTCCCCTAAGGAATTTTCCGTTCCGTTGGGAAACAGAAACAATGGCAAACAATACTGCTTGGATGTGAGTAAGTATGAAATTGTTTGGAACTGCGAAGGCGCCCAGAGGCGGAGGCACTCAGGAAGGGCTGGGGGAGGCGAGGGGCTCTGAAACATGGCAGGGAGATGAGCACGAGCGGATTCAGGTGCTGGGAACCACGTGAGCCATGTCCGAGTGAGAGGGATGTGCCCTGGCGTGGGGTGGAGTGGGGTTGCCAAACTGGAAGGAGGGCTGGGTTTCTTGGGGAAAGTGGGAGATGAGATCGGGTAACTCAAGCCAGAGGGACTTGAAATCACACAGGAGACACTATGAGGGATAATAAGTCTGAAGGTTTTTGAGCAGGACATGACAGGGTAAATCCTATTTAAGAGCCACGACGAAGTGGGCAGCAGATGGCAGATTCCTCATGGCATGATGGTTCTTAATTCTTCCCTGCCTGTATGCCCTTGGGACCTAGTGTCCCCTCTTCTGGTCCTGGGAACAGCCATCTGTACAGAGGTCCCTTGTTGGCTGATCAAGCCGCCCTGGAGTATGGAGAAGTGAAGAGTGTAGAACTTGGAGGTCAGAGACCTGGATCCGATTCCTGACCCTGTCTGTCCCTATAGCTTACTAGCTGGACGAATTATCTGACCTTTCTTCATTCTTTTTTTCCCCCATCTGTAATTTGCAGGTAACCCTATGATGACTCACAGGGTTGTTTCAGGATGAAGATCTAGCAGATGTAAGTACAGAGGCTGTTTAATCTAATGGTTCCAGACTTCCTGGGGTTAAGTGCCAGCTGTATCATTCACTGTGTGACTTTGGGCAAGTTACTTAACTTTTCTGTGTCTCCATTTTCTTATCTATAAAATCAGCCTAAAAATTGTACCTACCTCACAAGGAGAATTAAATGAGGAAAGATAGGTAGCTGGCTCTTAAACATGCCCGGCATGTGGTAATGTGATGAATAAATTGCAGCTGATGTTTTTGATAGTATCATTATTACTACCGTCACAGTACTTGGTTTGGAGTAGGGACTTTCTTTGAGGCAGGAGACCAAAAAATAAAGCCTCCCAACTATATGGTAAGAAACTACCTCTGATCGCTATGTGGAAATGATGTGACTTCAGAGCTTCTCTTAAGCACTGAAATTATAACCATCTTGTGCCAATTTCAGGATCTTTTAGAGATCCCAGGTATTACTGAAATGCTTTAAAAAGTCAGCCATTGTTTTCTTTTCTTTTCTTTCTTTTCCGGGGGGGAGACGGAAGGATTTATTACTTGCAGCAAGTGAGGAGAATACTGGAGCTCTTTCCCAAAGCAGTGTCTCAGTCATTGTTGTTTTATTTTTTTAAATAAATTTATTTATTTATATCTTTTATTTTTGGCTGCGTTGGGTCTTCGTTGCTGTGCGTGGGCTTTTGCTAGTTGCAGCGAGCAGGGGCTGCTCTTTGTTGTGATGTGTGGGCTTCTCATTGCGGTGGCCTCTCTTGTTGAGGAGCATGGGCTCTAGGTGCGTGGGCTTCAGTAGTTGTGGCTCGTGAGCTCAGTAGTTCTGGCTCACGGGCTCTAGAGCACAGGCTCAGTAGTTGTGGCACACAGGCTTATTTGCTCTGCGGCATGTGGGATCCTCCCAGACCAGGGCTCGAACCTGTGTCCCCTGCATTGGCAGGGCAGATTCTGAGGACACCAGGGAAGTCCTCAGTCATTGTTTTTTTTTTTTTTTTTTTTTTTCTTTACGCGGGCCTCTCACCGCTGTGGCCTCTCCCGCTGCAGAGCACAGGCTCCGGACGCGCAGGCCCAGCGGCCACGGCCCACGGGCCCAGCCGCTCCGCGGCACGCGGGATCCCCCCGGACCGGGGAACGAACCCGCGTCCCCCGCATCGGCAGGCGGACTCCCAACCACTGCGCCACCAGGGAAGCCCAGTCATTGTTTTTTGATATAGGACTCTTGCGGTTGCAACACTTCTTAGGCACAGAAATACTCCCCTTCTCTCTTTTTTTAATATTTATTTATTTAGGCTCCTCCGGGTCTTATTTGCGGTACACGGGATCTTCGTTGCAGCATGTGAGATTCTTAGCTGCCGCATGCAGAGTCTTGGTTGCGGCATTTGGGATCCAGTTGCCGGCCCAGGGGTGGAACCCAGGCCCCCTGCATTGGGAGCGCGGAGGCTTACCCACTGGACCACTAGGGAAGGGAAATCCCTCCCCTTCTCTTTTAAACAAAGAGGGAGGGAGGGAAAGGAGAGAGGTGAAGTCTGGATTTCCTCTGGCCGCACAGTTGCCTCTGTCCGAGGACTTGCTACTGCAGGGCAGGGCAGGAGACACCTGCCTGTACGGGCAAGGTCAGCTCTGCTGGATCTGCCCTGGGCGTGGGCAGTGCAGAGGCCCCACAGTGAGCTCTGCGCCTGCTTTGTGCCCCTTCAGGCGGGACCTTTCTGTTCAGGACTGTTTCCCTTCCCCTCGACCCAGACCTCAACCAGCCATGTTTAGCTTTATAGCAGGACAGTCACACTCAGCAGCCTTCTGGCTGCTTTGAAAAGCCCTCAAGCCCTGTTCTTGAAGCAGCAGTTGTGTCTGAGTCTTGAATTTTTCTGTGTGGAGCAATTCTTTCCTTTTATTTTATTTTTTTTAAACAAAACTCAAATTGTTGGACCTTATCCTTTGTAGATGAAGTGAGAGTTGCTTTCTGAGGACTGGTTCATACCAGAAACCAGCTGCTTTTAAGTTGCTGCGGATCTTTAAAGGGACAGTTGATTTGTGGATCCAATTCCCTGGCCACACAACCTGGGTGTCTGTAGGATTCTGGTGTAGGCTGTGACAGTGTTGAGGTGGGTGACAGCTGGCAGAGGTGTGAGTCTGGTTTTAAGACTTTCATCTCAGGCAGGGTCAAAGTCTTGTGGAGCTGATCCCTTTGACTCCCCTGCCCCCCGTTACGGTTGGTAATAGGTATGGACATGTGCCACGTGCAGAGATGGTGGACAAGACCCAGATGCGTGCCTTAGCCCCGTGGGCAGATGCTCAAACAGAAGAAGCCTCGTTTGAGGGCAGTGGTGTCTCACCTGGAGCAGTATCCTCCATTAGCAGTTCCTCTGTGACTCACCAGAAGACTGGGCTTGTGCATATTTGGCCTCACCCGTGCAAGATCAGAGTGCATCAGAAGGATGCGCAGGAGGACAGCCGGTCGGAGCAGGCAGAGTGATACAGCACACTGGGCTTGCTCCAGCCTTGCCCTCCTTGGTTCTCGCACTGGGGCTGAGGAGGAGAGGCGGGTTTTGGGAAATGACTGGCTCCTCCTTCATCCTTGTGAGGACACGGGATTCCAGCTCACCAGTGCACTGCTTTGAATATACTCCACTTACAATGTCCTGTGGCTTGGGCTTAGGAAACCAACCCGCCTTTGCCTTGGGGACGCACAGAAGGGCGTCTCTGTGAGCACCTTGGTCGTCATTGCCATTGCGCTGAAGAGTCTGAGGGGCTCAGAATTGCCCTTTGTTCTAAATGCAGCGGAGAGGGGCCACATCCTTAAATACACCCCTAGGTACCTGACCCTCAGCTGGCTGCTCAGTTGTCTGAAGCCAGGAGCATCTTCCCTGGGAGGCTGCTGCTCAGTGTGTGGCATTTTGGAGTGTGGGTTAGGGTGGGAGATGGCAGAAGAAGCTTTCATGGCTTCCAGTGCATGTGGCCGTGTCTTCAGCAGAGCCTGTGTGCTAGGTTTGTCGTGACCCCTGGGGCTTATCGGGCACTTAGAGGGTGAGAGAGGGCTCAGATGAGTGAAAAGCCTTCCTCAGTGCCCGGGGGGTCAGAGGTACTTCGAGCCCCTGCCCGTTGTCATCACCTCCTTAGGCTCCCGCAGAAGGAAGGCGTGCTTGGCCGTGGCAGGGTAAGGAATGGCGATGTAGGCCCGTTGCGTGTTAACAGCGGTCTTGCTTTAGTGCTTGGGAGATAGTTAGGAATTTTCAGATCTTTTCATCCATATTTATGTAAAACACAGGGAAGCAAAATAATTCCGTGAAGGACTAAAGATGGCTGTCATTTCGTCTCACGTGTGTGTGTCCCTGACAGAGTCTTCCTTTAAGCATTCTGTGTCTAGGAAAGTTGTAGATAAAGTTAAGCCACTGATTGGGATATAAAGTATTTATTAACCTTTCCACCCTTGAACAGAATGCAGGTAATAAATAAAGTCAGCAGTTGGTTTGTATACCCTCTATAGCTAATCTGCTTTGTTATTTCTTTCTTCAGAATGTCTTTGGAAATCGCTTATCTTCTATGTCTAAAACTACACCTGCCATAATTGGTGCTCAGTATTGTAAGGACTTTCCCTTTTTAGATTACGGTTCCCATTGCTATAGTTCTAGTCTCTTCCCCCTTCATTTTATGCCCAAGTGACTGTCCAGGCCTCCTGGACATTGCCTGGCTGCAGTTCCATTCTCCTTGGTACCACCCTTCTGGCTGTGGCCGAGCCATCCTGCTGCGAAGCTTGAGCTGCTGCCTGCAAGGCCCCCATCAGCTGTTATACCTGGCTCTGAAAGCCCACAGGCAGTTGTCACCACGCTCCCAGTCCCCTGCGTGCGCTCTGCTGAGTGCTGCCTCTGGCCTTGTGTGTGCCTCCTCTGTCTCTTCTCTGCTCCCCCGAATCCTTAACCATCCTTACTCCGATAGCCTGGCCACGCAGTATAGGAAGCATTTGCTCGTTTGCTCTCGTGCCTGCGGTACTTTCCTCCTTAATTGGATTGTACGCTTCTTGAGGGTGGGAATGCTGTCTTGTCTGCATGTCTCTTCCAGGGGTCGTTGTATGTTGGCCACTTTGTGAGCAGTCAGCAAACACTTGATTGACACGCTTACCATGATCTTACAGTCATTGGCCTAGAAAATAATCAGTAAGAAGCACTTCCCTACCGTTGCCCCATTTTGAATTCTTTTTTCTGTCTGTCTTATTGTCTGTTTCAGGCTGAATGTTCAGGACAAGGTTGTATGGATTTGGCTAGGAAAAGAAACCCCAAACAGTATATTTTTAAAGGTGAATCTCATGGAAATGCCAAGTACCCTTTTGCTCTTTGGAAAGTGGAGTGGAAGAGGAGAGGAGTAGGTCTAGATGGGTGATTTGGTGATGGTGGTGACGGCACGTGTGGGTGGGGATGGAGGCCTTCCCTTGAACAGGAGATGCTCTTGAATGGCTGAGGACAGGCACAGCCTGAGGGGGCATTTGGGGTGCAGCGGCTGCTCTCTTGTTTTCCCCTTCTTGTCTCCATTCTCCCACCTCCACCCCCAGGTCTGGGCCGCCTCCTCTGTGTTGGAGGTGATACTGCCTCCTTAAGTGGCACAAAGTGTGGGGAAGAGACTCTAGCAGTTGGGGAACGTGCTAAGGATGTAGACCTTCTCTTTATCAGGAGCTCCACTGAGCTGTTCTGGACCTGTTCGTGGTTGATAAAGGAGCAGATTCTGTGGGTGTGAGACCATGTGCCCATCTACTTAGCGAAGGAAGGGTCACAGGGCCAAGAGTATAGGAAGCAAAGTGGGGGTGGGGTGAGAGGCTGGATCCAGGGTCAGCTCTCGAGCATGGGGGAGGGCCTCTGCCAGGGGACCAGCTTTGCCAGGTGTGACGCTCCTGCACAGTGAGATGGCCAAGGGGTTACTTCGTCTGTGCGTGGGCCACCAGTGGGACCCAGCAGGAAGGAGGTTTATGTATTTGTTCTTTATTTATCTTTTCAGCTCCTCGGGCTCTCTTATTCTCATACCTCATATTTTATCCATTAGCAAATTCTGTGAACTCCACTTTTGTATTCTGATCCGGAATCTGACCACAACCTACAGTGATACCGCTTTAGCCAAGTCACGGTCATCCATCCCCTGGATATTTGCAGTAACCACCAAACTGGTTTCCCTGCTTCCACCCTTGCACCACTAGATGTATTGTCAGCAGCCAGTGGTCCTCACAGTGGCCTGCAAGGTCCCACACAGTCTGTTGTCCCCTGGCGGCACTATCCCACCTCCAGTCTTGCGTGCTCTTCCCTTGCAGGTGATCCCAGACCAGTCTGGGTGACAGCAGCCACCCTCCCCAGCCAGCACCTCCCGTTCTTCTCCCACACTGCGTTTTTCCTCCACAGCGCGTGTTTCCCTCTAATATGTGGGTGTTTGCTTGCATGCTGTCTCCCCCACTAGAGTGAAAGCTCCTTGAGAACAGGAGTGTTTGTCTTATTCACTCTGATCCCCCGTGCTAGGCACGTGGGGAGTGAACAGCATATACTTGTTGGCTTCATTCTCATCCATTTATTCTGCATCCATTATGTTCTAGGAACCAGGCTCTGGGGCCTACAGTGTGCAGACACACACACACTGAATAAGACATGCATCCCCCCGCCCCGCACAGTGGGCTCACTGCCTAGTGAGAAGCAAATGATGAAGTAACGACAGACAGAGTAGTGGAAAGGCAGGGAAGGAGGGCCGATAAGCCTCTGTAGGAGTAAGGATGGAACTGACCATGCTGCACAGGGTAGGGCGGGGGTGCCGCGAGCTGCCTGGACCATCTCCACCCTGGACATGAGGACCACTTTCCTAGAGCCGGTCTGCTGCTGTTGTGCACATCTGCTTTTCATCTTTTCCTGTGAGGCTCAGAGAGGATTGCCAGCTGCCTTTTGCTAATCAGCCAACAAATAGTAAACGCTCTTTGGCATACAAAGTACGCTTCTAGACACCAGAATGCTAGTGGATATTGAAGGCAGGGAAGGTGTCCTGAGTTTTTTCATTTTCATGTCAAATGAGTCCATTTCCTGTAAACTTTCCTTTTAAGGTCCGTCTTACATGAAGTTAGTTTTCTTTTTTCTATACTCTTTCCAGGGTTTTCCCTCCCTTTATTGATTTATGTTTGTTTTTCTGTTCTAGAAGGATTCTGTCCCTACCGGGAGGAATTTATTTCCTTAACCTACCTAATATTGACTTGCAAAAACCATCCTGCCCTCTCCTCCCTTCTCCAAAGGGTAGGCAGTCATTGTATATCACACATGGTACAAAATGGGCCCTAAGGCCAGGGCTGCCACCACCTAAGCCCCCTTCTCATGGTCCCTTCTGGCCCTGCTGGTCGCAGCATGTTGGTGGTATGGTCCTCTCCACGGATGGACAGTTTAACTTGACCTTGGCTTTGGGGCAGAGGAGTGCATCTGCTCCAGCTTTAACAGGAGAAGAGGGTGAGGTTGGGCCAGCAGGGGAGGCACCTTTGCAGGGAGGACACTTTCCTTCTTCTATAACTGCCTCTAGCCCTTGTTATCTCTGACTGTTAAGCGTTTGCATTTTGGGGAACATAACACCACGTGGACTGAGCACCTAACCCGAGTAAGGGTTTGTGCTAGTTGGTGAGTTAATGGACAGAAGGGTTAGAGGTTTGCTGGCTCTGCGTTGGCGGGGCTTTTCTGCAGGAGGTGGTAGTAGATGAGGTGGCCTAAAAGTGTTAGAAGTTGAGGGTCATGGGGTTTGCATAATTTTAATTGGTGATGAAAATCTGTAGGTGAATATCACCCAAGAGGTCAAATCATGCCACCTCCCTGGGTTGGTTTATCCTGAGAGTTGAGTTATGGGTAACGTGGAATATTTAGTTGCTTGGGGATGAACCTTCCTTCCTCTTAACTCCGAGCAAGGCTCTGCTCTTTTTTAGTAGCAGGGCTTACCACTTAGGAAAGTCCAGCCAAAGCCGTTCTGTGTAAGCGGCCCCGTTGGAGTCTGTCCTGTTCTCCATGCAAGACTGTGCACAGTTCTGTCTCCTTCAGAGCGTCCCTTAGTAAATAAAGGTTAGTGTATCCGTTAGGGTTAGTTTTAAAACTGCTGGGAATTGCAAAATATGGCTTAAACATGAAAGAAGCTTTTCTCCATTATGTAAAGAGGCCTAGAGGTGGGAGGTTCAGCCAGTAGCCATTTCCATGGTCATCAGGACGTTGCCTCCTTCTGCCTAAAAAGATAGAAGTTCTGGCCCTATTAGCTGCAGCATGTGGTCCACTCCATGGGTTGACAGGTGAGAGTTTAACTGACCTAACTCCACTGCCCTGGCACATGATTTCCATCCTTTAGGTTACCTGGTGGTCAGACATGGCTGCTGGAGCCCCAGCCATCATATTTCTGTTTCCAAGAAAAACACAAAACAGAAGAAATGAAGAGAAAGACAAAAAGTTGCTCTCCCATGTAAGACAACTCCCTTAAGGGAGTCTTTCTGGAAGGCTCACACACCTCTGCTTATATCTCATTAGCCAGCACTTAGAAAAGATAGTCACAGCTAGCTTCAAGGGAGGCTGGGAAGTTTGGTTTTGTACCATTGCTGGCCCTGATCAAGTTGGGGTTCTGTTGCTAAGAAAGAAGTCTTGCTACAGTGCGTGAGTGTGTCTGAGCTCTTTGCTGTAGCTGGCATGTCTCACATGAGTGTGCCCTGCTTCCTGCACATGTCTGGAGGGACAGTGATTCTTTCTCCGGATACTGACTGGTTGTCCTTGTGTCTCTCCTTCCAGCTGAATGATAATCCAGTTGCAGGAGTCAGTTGGCAGCCTGGTAGGTAAGAGGGGCATGTATTTCTGGAGGTGATGTCTTAGTTGGCAGCAGTGGCAGCTCAGGCCTGGGCACACCTGGGAGGTTGCTGTTCTAACATCTTGGGGCTCTTCCTCCCCTTCCCTCCCTGAACCCTGTTTTGTTTAGAAGCTGTGATCGTGACGTGCGACCCTTCTTGGCTTCGCTGTGTCACTCACCATTGCAGGTCCTCGGAGGAGTGGGTGCGATGTCAGTACAGTGAGAAGCTGATGTGTGTGTCCCTCTGCGGCTGTGTCTCCTAGGAGGTCAGGGTTACAGAGGACACACTCAGGAGTCCGTCTTCCTGCTTATTTCTTCCACCTTGCACGTACACATTCACAAACACCACCTAACGGTCCAAGGTTTTGGCTTATGACTAAAAATCTGAAATTCCTAAATTCTCTGGACCCAAGTCCTCAGGAAACCTGGATCCTATGCTCAGCTCAGTGAGTTAATTGGAGTTCTCTCAGATCTTTTCCAGTTGAAATCCTCAGCAGCTCTGTGACATCAGCTGGGGACTTTTCGGGCAGGAGATGTATTTCCACCTCCCACCCCTGGCTGAAGTTGTCTAGGAAATTGTCCCTGACACATTGAGATGCGTAGCAGATTTGCGTTGAGCTGTCAAGAGAATTGTGGGGCTCATCTTAGAAAATGTTGCTCTCAGCAGCTTGAGAAAGTGTTAATTTGTAAAAATCAAGCTAACATATTATGGGATGCTGATCGGTGGGAATCACTGTGAGCGAGCGTAGGAGGCTGTCTTGGCTCTTAGATTTTAGTGGGTTCTCAGCTGGGCGCCTTTTTAGATGCTTTCTGTTTCTCCTGCTGCACTAGCTTCTCCCAGTGCTGGTCTGCCTGCTAATCCCTGGCTGCACTGATAGTCACGCCGCCCTCTCCTGAGCAGGACAGAAGGAAGGCTCCCTGTAGAGAGGGGTGGGTGGGCATGTCTTCCACAGGAATGCAGGGATAGAGAGGGTGCGGGGGCGGAGCAGACACACTCTAGTGCGGGTTAGGGTGGAATGGGGTTAGGGATAGGGTTAGGGTTAGGGTGGAATGGGGTTAAGGTTAGGGATAGGGTTAGGGTTAGGGTTAGGGGTTAGGGGTTAGGGTTAGGGTGGAATGGGGCTGCAGCTCCCAGTCCCCGTCCAGTGCTCTGATTGTCTGTCTCTCCGAGAGGTTGAGACTTGAGTAACAAAACCATGATCTGAATCTGATTCTGTTTGACTCACGGCCTATGCCCTTAACCGCGTCACGTAGCTGCTGCTTCCTCTTTATTTCGTTCATTCAACGAGTATCTGAGTGCCTCTGTGTTCCAAGCATGGTTCTAGGTGCTGGAGACGATAGCAGCAAGCCAAACAAAGAAAAATCCTTACCCTTGTGGAGCTTATTTTATAGCAGGGGGTAACTTCCCACCACCTTTCACAGTCAGTTTCCTAACGTGATATTTTGTATAAACACCACACTTCTTCCCCAGAGTGTTCCTTAAATGATTCTTCTTTTTCTCAAGCACTAAAACTAGGGGTTTCTTGTTTGTTGGCTATTGGAATATTGATCCCTCCCGTCCCCTGCTCCCAGCATCACAACTGGTTATTGGGACAGCTAAGACACAGCGCCTTATGGGAAGCCTGGGGCTCCGGAGGTTACCCATATCTGGGGCCTGGCTGTGCCTGTCATTTCCCTTCTTTCCCAGGGAAGGGTGTTCCTGGCTTACCTGGAGTTGCTTTGTGTCCCCCACTCCCGTCCCCTAGCTGTTGTTGTTGTTGTTTTAAATTTATTTATTTGGCTGCATCAGGTCTTAGTTGAGGCATGCTGGCACACGGGATCTTTCATTGCAGTGCACGGGCTGTTCGTTGCAGCACGCAGGCTTCTCTCTAATTGTGGCGCTCGGGCTTCAGAGAGCACGAACTCAGTAGTTGCGGGGCATGGGCTTAGTTGCCCTGTGGCATGCGGGATCTTAGTTCCCCAACCAAGGATCGAACCTGCATCCCCTGCATTGGAAGGCAGATTCTTAACCACTGGACCACCAGGGAAGTCCCCCCTCAGTTGTTTTTGAGGGCTGGTTTCAGAGGTTCTTGTGTTCAGTTTATTTTAGGTGGTCACGTTCTTAATTTTTTCTACTGGAGTCTGGTTCTGGCCTTACGGATACAAGAGAAGGTTAGCTGAATGTTTTTGTCTGTCTTCAGATCAGGTTCAGGTGCCTGGAGACAGGCGACTTCCCTTCTATAGGAAAGAGGAGGGAACATGTCACAAGGTGACTTTCCACTAAGAATAGCGCATTTGTGAGATCTCTTGGATGCAGGTTTTCGAATTCAGTTTCCCGACGTGAGGCTGGAAGGCAGACTCCCAGCAGCATCATCCTCATCTCCAGGCTTTATTGAGTATTTTCTGTGTGTCTGGCACTGTGAGAGGGATTTTACATATGTTCCAGCCTCCTCTGAGGCCAGAAAAGGAAACAGGTTAAGAAACTCCCGCAGAGCCACGTGGATGGGGAAGGGACAGAGTTGGGGTTGAACTGAGGCTTCCCGGGCCTTATGCACGTCGCGCACGGATGGTTGCCTTCTGCTCGTCAGGTGCTCTGCTGGGACCGTGCGCCTCAGCTCTGAGTGGGGACCTGCCAACCGGGACGTGCCAGCTTGTGTGAGCTCCTCTCCTCAAACGACAAATCATAAAAGCTCAGGGTTTTTGCAGCGTGACTGATTGGTTGTTTGATGTTTTCCTCTTTCTGTTTCCACTCCTCCCTCCCTTCCCCCAAATGTACCCAGGTTGGCTTAGGTCTGCCTTCTCAATTCTAGAATTGTGGCAAACTTTAAAAGGCTGGGAGGTTAGAATGTGGTGGGAGATTTGAGGAGGCTGCCTTTGCATGTCGGAGCTGGTCACTTACTCCAGAGGTTTCTAGTCTGGATGCTGGGACTTAGCGGTGCATTAAGGGAATTAGAACACACGATTGTCTAAAGGGTCTGTAGGGAGGTCCATGGGTCTTGGAGGTGCTGGGCCAAACACCTAACTATTTCAGAGAAGCTTCTGCCTGTTCTGGGTGTTGGGGACTGGCTGCCTACAGGAGGTCTAATCACTTAGCTAGTCCTGGCCTGTCTTTACAGAAAAGGAAGCTGAAGCCTTGCTCGCACAGCTGGTGTGGTCCAAGGAGCTGTCGGGTCAGTGCTGCAGTCCTGTCCACCCTCAATCAGCTCCACCTAGGCTCTCGGGTTGGTTCACACAAGTGTGAGTCCAGTGGTTTGACTCTGCAGGGCACCTTTAGGAAGGGTTAAAACATTGAACCTCTAGGGCAAATTAGGAAGTTGCTCTCTTATTTTACCATAACAGAAAAATGTTTAACTTCGTGGCAACCTTGAGCCATGGCTTTCACTCCTCCAAACACACGTATTTGGTGTTTGACCTTGAACAGGCCTGTGGTTTCTTCTTTGTGCTTTTGAGTTTTTCCTTTGGTGAAAGGGGTATTAAATACCAGATATAGACAGCGGGGTGCTGACAAGAAAGGGAGAGTGTCATAAAGGGCCTCTCTATCTCTCAGACCCTTTAAGAGTAAGGAATTGTTTTTTATAGTGCTTCACAGCTTGGGAAGCATTTCACAGACATTGCTGAAATTGATTTGCAATAGTAGGGTAGGCAGGGCTTGCATTGTGATTTCCATTTTGTAAATGTACAAATGGATTGAGAGCAGTTGTGTGGCCTATGAGACGAGCCCTGGTTCAGACCCCGTCCCTGTGGTGTGCACTGCGCTCCTGCCGCGCTGCCCTGCCTTCCCAGAGCGTGCATGCTGTCGGGGCATCCTGGTGACCCCTCCTGCATCTGGGCCTTCATTTCTGTTTGCTGAGGAGCTTACTGGGCAGCAGCAGAGCCACTTGGTCTGAGACAGCAGAGGAAGTGACCCAGCCCGGAAGTTGGGCCACGTCACCAGATGGCACAGTTGGAGACCACTGTTCTGGCCCTTCTTCTGGGAGACCCGTGTTAGGAGGCCGACATAGGGTGGAGCTGACAGTGGGATTTCCTTTCCTGGTCATTACGGGATGGCAAGCATTTAAAAATATCTCATGAACATTCTTTGGCTAATGGCTGGGTGTGCGCCCAAGTTCATGGCCTTAAACCTCGGAGGGGCACCAAGTAGCCGAGTAGCTGGGGCTGCCTTCTGCAAGATGTTTATCACGGGTGTTGCCCTTTATTAGACCAACACACTGAAGTTATTCCCTACCTCGAACTTACTCTTAGGCCACTCAGGGCTCTTCAAGAGAATTAAGTCTCGTAATTCTTGGTACCTAAGTAGTGATACAGTTTGGGAATATTTTTATCTTTCTTTTTACACAGACAGCTACCCCTGAATGACCTGTGTTTCATGCTTCTCCTTTGCCTGAATATTTTCGCTCCATCTAAAATACTGTTTTCTCTCTTCCCAACACTGTATCCCAAACTTCTCCAATTCTACTCAGTCCTCTAAATGTAAAGGCTGTTTCTGATTCACTCCTTTACCTTCTCCAGAGCATCCCAGCCCAGGTAGGCCTTTGAAATCCTTTGGCTCCTTGCTGCTTAGGAGCTTGTTCCCAGGTCGCCACCCGGACCTGTGGCATCTGAATCTGCATTAAGAGGACTCTCGGGTGATGGGTGTACGCAGAGGAGCACCTGCTCTCGGGCCTCCTGTCGTGTTTGTTTATCACCTAGTGTTAGTAGTTAACAGTCTCAGTGTTTTGTCCTCCCCTTTACAAATTTATCTTTCCTTTCTGATCTCTTGGCAGTACCTGATGCAGTCTCGGCGCTGAGCAGGCACTAGTCAGCATCTGTGGGCTGACTGGCAGTCACCCTTCATTTGAAACATTTGTCGGCATGTAGGGAATTGTATGAGAGAGGTGACATGCATGCACATAAAAATTTACTGCTAAAAGAGCAAGAAAATTAAGAGGAGGCACAATAAGTTTGAATGCACCGAGTGCGGCAACATTTGTGGAAGGGGCATAGGCGTTGGAACCAGCCAACCCTCGGTAGATAAGTTCTCCCAGCTCCCTCACCTACTGTGGGTATGCGGCCTTGATTATTCTCTCAAACCCTAATTTAATGGTCTGATCTCTAAAATGAGGGTGACAACATACTTACAATGTTGTTCTAAAGGTAAAATGAGATAATGTAGGTAAAGCATGCACCAGTGTTCCGCACATAATGCTCAGTAAGTGGTAGCCAGATGGTACAAAATGAAGGCATTCATGGACTCAAAAATCGCTAGAAGTTTTAAAGTGCTTTAATTGGATTCTTGCTAGCTTTTGAGACATCCACTGTTTTATAACATGGCTGAAATAGGGACAGCTTTCTAAGGGTCATGTTCCATCTGCCCCCCTTGTGGTCTCATGGTTTCCGGGATGTGCCCTAAGCTCTGGGGGACAAGTCCCTACCTTCTGTATTCAGTATCCCCAGGAACACCAGTCTCGGGGAGGTGCCTGGTACCAAATGCTGCCAGGCTGAGGTGTGAGGCTGTGAGGGGAGCAGCTGCCTTGGAAGACTGTGCCCCCACTGCCCCCTCCACCCCAAGGTTTATGCTGCTGCAAACAGATGCACAGAACTACTAAATGGTGGAAGCTGACCTAAAGAACTGTCCTGGGAGCTCTCAGAAATGCAGTTAGAAAGTCAGCAAGGTTGTTGCAACACAGTGGATGAGTCCTCCCCCAAGCTCTTGCCCTTCCTTTGGGCCGGGAGGGGAAGGGGGGGCTTGCCAGGTTATAAAATGATTTCTTCTTCTGGGGCAGGTGGTGGGATGGGAGCGGGGTGGTACAGGCATCGGAGGTCAGCTTTGGGAGCTGATGTGATACGGTGCGTGTACTTAGTGTTGAAGCAGAGGCCCGGGTCGTGTTCTGCTGTCTGCTGGTGTGCCCCCTGCAAGGCGGGGTGTACATATGGGGGTGAGTTCAGAGATGTCAAGCTCTTTGAAGATGAAAATCATTCACTTTATCAGCTGGACTGTCACTTCCTTTACTCTTTTTTTAAAGTCATCCTGTTTGGGTTTTTTTCCCCCCGTTTTTCAAATTGAAGTATAGTTAATTAACAATGTGTTAGTTTAAAGTGTACAGCAAAGTGATTCGGTTATACACACACACATATTCTTTTTCAAATTCTTTTCCTCGTTTTCTTTGCTCTTGGTTTAAAATAGACTGTTTACCTTGTCTTATGCATTGGATCTATTCATATTTCACCTACTATGTTTGAACCTTGTTACAAGTCAAGTTAAAAAATGTTTAACTCTTGAGGGGATTGAGACTTCTTTCTATACTTACAATTTTACAATGACAAGTCAGTGGAAAACTGGAATTAGCAGAATTCACTCTTCAGTTCAGGTTGGCGATTCTGTAACAGCTACATGTATAAAATACTGTGAAGTCTCGTGAAAGGAGGGCATATCTTGGAGTTCAGAGTGAGGCAGGTGTCCGAGTGTTTTCCTCTTTCCTCTGCACTCCCTGCTTGGTGAAGGCAGAAGGCTGGCCATGTCTGGGGAGTCGCGGTCATGCCAGTGGGTGGCCTCGGTCTCTGCGGGGTAAGTGGCCGTCTTGGCTGGTTCAGGCTTGCCAACAGTGCTGTGGGCTGTGAGCTTACCGTGCCTGACAGATGCAGGACAGATGTCCAGTCCAGCTGCGTGGCACAGAGCTGTGCTCCCATCCTAGATGGACGACAAACGACTTTTGTACAGTATTTGTCTTCTGAGTCACGCTCCCACTTTATTTGTGATTTAAAAAATGTCCTCCCTGACGTGTGGAGGGGCAGCATCAGGGCTCTCCAGCCCCCTGCTTCCCGCTTGGTATGAGTGTCCTGTGCTCTGGCAGAGCTGTTTGCCGGAGAGCAGAGGGAGGGGCCTTCCCTTGGGAAGAGGTCAGGAAGGACCAGAGACTAAAAATAAGCAGCTTCTAAGAACCAGCTTACTGCTCCCTCAGCTCAGATGTGGTCCTCCTGTGATAACCGGGCTCAAAGTAGAGTGTTGCTTTTGGAACAAAGAGAAGGTAAATCAACCCTCATTAAGAGGAAGAAAGAGACAGATATCACCACAAAATACAGGTTTTTACTGTACGTTCCAGATAAGAGGAATGCTCCCAAATTGCCTGGTGGATTTAGATGTGTGTCCCCTGGTAATTCCGGGTGTGTGTGTGTGTCCACGTGTGTGACGCTAGGATGGTTCCGTGTGTCAGGTGCTGAGATGCTCTGGGACTGTGGGTAGGAGTTCTCACAGAGGCTCTTCACAAGAGGGCTTTGCCACACACGTGAAGAAGGAGGTGTCCCATTTACAAGGCAACTCTCCTGACACTAAATGGAAGAAACTCCCCTGGGTCCTGTTTGTGCACAGCCTGCACTCTTGTTCACGCAGGAGGCGCACCAGCTGCAGAGCTGAGGGTCAGAAAGCCAGCAGTGCCAGCTTTTCTAATTGATAGACAAGCTGCCTTGTTCCCCTTTTTTCTGTTCTTTTAAAAAGTAGGGGTTCCCCCCACCAACCACAGAAAATGACGCCTTCCCTGGTCTTCGGGACCCTAGTGCAGATGTAGAAGGTGCTCCTGTGATTAGAGCCGGTAAGGGTCCCGGGGTGGCCAGAGGGCCTCCAAGGAAAAGACCTGGAGCCTGAGACGCCACTTGCCCTGGGTCCTTTACACCTGTGGCCACTCCTTCCTTCTCACGTTTAGTATCAACACCTTGCTTTTACCAGGGAGGATTTTCTGTCCTGACTTGCAGACTAGATTTTGAACAACTTCATAAGGGTATTGCAGTGTATTCCTCTGGACCTGTTTCTGCCTTTTCCCGTGACCTGAGAAAGTAGCTGTGTTCTCTTGAAAGCTGCCCCCGGCCCTGATCCTGCCCTGGTGTGGCTCGTGGCCAGATCTTCCACCGTCCCGAGCGACAGTGAAGTGCTCGTGTGGTGCTTGGCCTTTCTCACTCACTCCATCCCTTTATCTTGGTCAGCCAGGTAAGTGTAGCCTCTTCTCTCTCTCGCCCCTTCCTTCTCCGGTCTCTGTGGTCTTTGATGAGGCGGGCCGGGCTGGAATGGCATTCTTGGTTGGCTGGGGGTGCACATGGTGGGATGGGGGCACGGTTGGTGCTGCTGGCAGGCCTGTGTGGAGAGGCCGTTGCTCTCTTGGAGCCCCTCTGTCCCCTGAGCCTTGGACTCCTCTTTACGCCTTGATGTCTGAGCCTCACAGAGTAGCTTGTCCAGTGGAAGAGAGCAGTTTCCCCTGCTAATCTTGCTGTTGTTTTGTTCAGGGAACTGTGGAGTGTCAATGAGGGAGGCCCCTCTTCCTGTAGCAGGTGACTGTCCCGCTCAGGGGCTCGCAGCAGGGTGCGCCTCGGGGGGACCAGAGCCAGGGTGTCCTGAATATCGGTTTCATGTCCCCCAGTGGCTGAGGGACAGGGAGCACAGGCCCCCGGATGGTTTTCAGACTTAGTTCCAGCTGAGCCAGGCAGGCAGCGCGGAGGCCTGCACCAGGGCGCCGCTCCGGAGAGGAGAGGGTGGAGATGGGGTGGCACCCTGGGAGGAGAGCTGGGGAAGTCTGGCCTGAAGTTAACATCAGACCGTGCATTGATTGTTTAAAAAAAAGTCTGACTGCTTGTGAGACATTTCCGTTTAATGGCCTCTGATAGTATATTTGTCGTTTATATTAACGTTTAGGAGCTCAGAGGGTGCAGTGACACTGTCAGAAGTAAATCGTACGGTGATCTCAGTGACTGCTCCACCCCCAGCAGTGTGGCCGCCCCATCCTCTGATGGCTGTGTGAGGACCCAGCAGCCTGTGCCTCTCCCAGCATGTGCGGTTGCACCTATTTTCATTGAAAGATGCATCTTGCAGTGCCTCCCTCATGCCTTCTCACGTGGCTGTACGTGGACTGGTGTAGTGCCTGCCTCTGGAAGCCTAGTCGCTTCGGCCTTTAATCTGATTTGAGAGCTTGTCCTCCTTACTGCTTGGCTGTGTCCAGCACTCTCGCCTGGTGGGTTCCCAGAAGAGCTGGCGCAGACTGTGGCCCGGGCGAACCTTGCGTGGAATGTTGCCCTCGTGCCATCCGCAGAGCGTAGGCTGGCTCAGCCCCCTCCCTGCCTTGACTTGATTGTTTGGGACTTACTGTGATAATCTGCTTGAACAGGCGGAGAGACCACATTAGCTTGGCTGGCAGTCGTAAACAATGTTTGCTCTGTGAGTTTGCTCCCTCACCCCCACTCTCAGAGCCCTGTGTCCTCTGCCACCCCTCTCTCCTTGCATATTCTGACCTTGGCTAAACGGCTTCATTCATAATAAGATGGGCAGCATTTTCTGGGACGAAAATGGGCTGAAAATAAGCAATTCCCAAGAACCTCCAGCTGTGATCCACAAGTAAAAAGTGTGTAGTTTCTGGGTAGAGATTTTAACTAATGTCTGGATAACTAAAGTATTTTCTTTTTATTCCATACTCCCTTCACTACTTTGGAACCCTATTTGAAAACACACGCGCGCGTGTGTGCTCAGGTTAAAAAAAAAACTTTCCTAAAGCTGACTATTTTCTTGGCAGGGGGTGCCCTGGGAAGATTCCATTCAGTGCCTCACAGAACAAAGGCTTCTACTGTCAGTCTTTGCACAGGTGTAGGGTCCTGGATGGTCTGTTGCTAATACCTAGGGAATTTGGGGGTTTCTTTATTTTTTCCATAGACAAGTTTTTTCCCTCTTCTTCTCACTTTTCTTTTATAGTTTAACAGAAACAGGGTAAGAGAAAACCCTACCTCACACCTGCACTGCCTTTTGCAGTTTGACAATTGCAGTGGTTGGTTCCACAGACAAAACCTGCTCCTCCTCTGCATTGATTGGTGGCTGATGATGTCATGGCATAAAGCTCAAACTGACTGTTTTCTCTGTGGGACAAGCCCCCAAAAAGCAGACAGCAGAGCTCTTGCTCTTTTGTTGCTTCTAGTTCATGCTATCAAAGGGGATAGAGAAAGGTGAGAGCAGAGCTGTGGCTGCAGATAGCTTTGATTTATTTCTAAAGCTCAGTCGCAGGCACCTAGAACAGGGAGCCTTCTTATACCTGGAAAGAGCCTTTGTTTTTCATGAGAGCACATAGTACTTTTTGCACTGAAGGGATTTTGTTGTTTCTGCCTTAATCTTCTCTGTTAAGAGAAAGATAGAGGCATTTTCTTTTTGTTTTTTGTTTTTTGTTTTGGCTGTGTTGGATCGTTGCTGCGCACAGGCTTTCTCTAAGTTGCAGTGCGTGGGCTTCTCGTTGCGGTGGCCCCTCCTGTTGCGGAGCACAGGCTCTAGGAGTGTTGGCTTCATCAGTTGTGGCATGCGGGCTTCAGTAGTTGTGGCGCAAGGCTTCAGTAGTTGTGGCTCGTGGCCTCTGTAGTTGTGGCTCGTGGCCTCAGTAGTTGTGGCTCGCGGGCTCCAGAGCTCAGGCTCAGTAGTTAATGGCACACAAGCTTAGTTGCTCTGTGGCATGTGGGATCTTCCCAGACCAGGGCTCGAACCCGTGTCCCCTGCATTGGCGGGTGGATTCCCAACCACTGTGCCACCAGGGAAGTCCCTAGAGGCATTTTCAAGGAAACTATTCTAGTGGCCCAAGAAAGGGTAGGAAGAGGAGTTAATTTCAGGAAAATAAATAATGGAAAAATTTCACTTGTTTCCTCACAGAGCTTGGGAACTCTTGCTGTCAGCATGTTTTCATCGTAGAGGTAAACCTAGCTATAGGGTGACAACTGTAACGTAGATTGAGGGAATGGTACAGCCGCAGAATTTTGCCTCTGATTTAAAGAGCCCAAGGAGCAAAAGTTCCATGTGAATTTACTCTTAAGTGGGCCTGTTGAGATTTGCCTTCACCTTGGACCTTCCTGGGCCTGCTGTGGTGCAGCTGGGCCATTAGGGTTCCAGCAGAGCGGGCCTGGCCTGGCAGGACTGCCTTGGTTGTCGCTGGGCTGGGCTCACCTCGTACTGCCCGGGAGAATTGCTGGAACTAAGGGACACTTGCCATCTCCAGCTGCTCTGAGTGTCTGGGGGCCTCATGGAGAGGCCAGGCTCCTTTAGGGGTCTCTGCAGCTGCTGACACCAGTGTCCATTCCGTCAGGGGTCCGTTGCTGTCTCTGAGCACCTGAAAGCCTGTCTCAGGTTCTCATATGATCTTGGCCAAAGGACCCAAAAAGTTACTTCAGGACACATTTTTTTCAACCCACCTTTCTCTTCTCAGACTCATGGTCAGACATGAATTAGCACTGACCTTAATGACCATTTCCGAAAAGCTTGCCCGGAAAGGGCTCACCACTCTGGTAAGAGGGACAGGACTGGACAGGCGTCCCTGCCTACCCACAGAGCGGCCCTTGGTGGGGCCAGGCTATATTTACCCTCTGCGGGTCCCCAGGGCTTTGACTTGTCAGGTGAAAGGAAAGTCCAGCTGGCCTGGTGGCCACGTCACTCATTAATCTGCCTTCACCCACGTGGACTGTGCTCCCCGCAAACATACAGTCACTGGGCCTTCTTCAGACAGTTGTGGTGTAACATCACCTAGGAGGGACAGAACATCACAGCTGGTTTACATCTTCTGAGCAAAGCACCCTCAGAGGCTAAGCAAGGCAGTCCCTCAAGCCCGGTGGAGCGTGACTCAGTTCTTTTGTTGGGCAGCTCTTCTCCTTCCATTACCATGTTTTGAGGTTTCACAGGGCTTTGCCGATGAGGTGGTGACATGTGTATAGGGGAGAAAGCCCGTCTGAAGTGGGCAAAACTGATTTTTCAGCCACATGTGTGCCGTGTTCCCAGGTTGGCCTTCTGTCTCCCTTCTTCTCTGCCTTGTTAGCACGTGAGGATCACGGTGGGGGGACCTTCCGCCGCTGCAGAGATTCTGATTTGATGGCTCTGGGGTAATTTTTTTTTCAGGTTCCTTGGTGATTCTTATGAACAGATAGCTAATATCAGAGTATAGGAAAATGTCCCTGTCTTAGTTCACACACCCCAAAAGTGGCCCACTTGAAGCACATGGTAGTTCTTTCCCATCATGAATGTTTATGTCCCATAAATAGGGAATTGCCTAAATTTTATGAACAATGACAGCTGTCGCCCTGGTGTGGATTTGAAGCTCTGCTGGTCTCTGTTTTCTCTCTAGCTTCCATCTTTGCAGGGGAGCCCTTGAGCGCTGGGAAGAGCGCAGTTGTAGGGTCTGATGGGAGCCTGTCCAAGCCCCAGGCGCTGTCCTCCAGAAAAACAGAATGGGGATGTGCTGGAGGCGCTCGAGACCTCGGCCTGCTGCCGCCGTCACCACTGGTGGGAAGGCTTCGTCTCCACCCGTGAGGATGCCTGCTTTTCCGCTTGGTGACAGTGGCATTAGTGTTCCCATTCACGTCTCTAACAGTGAACCCCTGGGTCTCCTCGGGCAGTGGCAGGCTAGAGAGGGATGCTGTGGAACAGCTCTGAGTCTCGTTTTCCCCACAGTCTCCAAGAGGAAGACTCGTCATTGGTCTCCGAGAACAGGAGCCGCCGTGGGTGTGGTCACGCTGCACCAGCCCCTGCTGTGCCAGAGGCGGGTGGGGGGAGACGCGCCACCCCCCGACCCCCGGTCCTCTGTGCTGGGGCCTCTGCGCACAGCTGGGCATCTTGGGCGTTTTCAGTGAGCAGGTGTGGGGAGCAGATTGACTGTTGCTCTGCCAGGATCTGACATGGTGAGAGTTTGCTTGTTTGGGCTTGTTTTATGTTATTTACCCTGATAGGTAGCTCTCTGTGCACATTTGACACTGGCCTGTCAGAGGCAGGGTTTACAGCTTTTCCTTTGAGAAATTAGTCCATAGGTCTAGAAAATGTTCTTTAGGCTGCTTGAGTATTCTCTGCCTGATTTCTCCCGCTTCTCAGCCTAGTTTGCCCTTTCTATCCCTGCTGAGGCTGCCCTTGCTTCTGTATTTACACAGCCTTGGATTTATGCTACCTTTGCCTCTTTCCTCGTGATGAAGTTTTATAAAAATTCTTTTTCTCCTAAGAATGTTGTGTTCCTTCATATATGTGTGTGTGTATGTATATATATATGTATATATATATATATACATATTTAAATTTATTTTTGGCTGCGTTGGGTCTTTGTTGCTGCACGCTGGCTTTTCTCTAGTTGCGACAAACGGGGGCTACTCTTCATTGCAGTGTGCGGGCTTCTCATTGCGGTGGCTTCTTTTGTTGCAGAGCACAGGCTCTAGGCACACGGGCTCAGTAGTTGTGGCTCGCGGGCTCTAGAATGCAGGCTCAGTAGTTGTGGCGCACGGGGTTAGTTGTTCCACAGCATGTGGGATCTTCCTGGACCAGGGCTCGACCCTGTGTCCCCAGCATTGGCAGGCAGATTCTTAACCGCTGCATCACCAGGGAAGCCCTCTTTCATATATTCTGTCACTGGACTTGATTATCTCATGGGAGTAGTCCTTCCATGTTCCCTCTGATCTTTGAGTTTGGCTTTTCTTCAGTTGTGTTTTATGGATTTAATGGCCTTCATCAGGATCAGTTCTCTTCTTTATAGGCTGACTCACAAATGCTTGTCAACTATAAGAAGTCTTGTTTTTTTGAAGTTGTGTTCAACTGGCCCAGAAAGGTTATTAAAATGGCAGCTGATTGACACATTGAAAAAAATCAGACCATGGTCCTCAGAAGTGCTGTTTTGTATAAGTGGATGGAGTGGTAGTGTCTGGAGGAGACAGTGGGGGTCAGTGGACACCAAGCACATCAGCTCCTAATACAAAGCCCCTGCTTGGGAACACCAAAGAGGATGTGTCTTAGGGGAGAGTTGTTTGAAGCAAGGATAGAGAGGAAACTCTGGAGATGAGGTTGAGTGTGTAGGGGAGGTGGCTGCGTATGTCGCCACAGTTAGAGAAGGCACAGTGGTCGGGTTTGAGGATTGAAGGGAGGAGAGAAGGAACAGGAAGTTGAGCCCTATGGGGGTAATAGTGGGATGATACAAGAAGCTCAGGGGTCTTAAAACATTTGGTGTTGACTACTGAAAGTAACAATAAAGGGTTTGGTAAATTTGGGGCCGGTTCTCTTTGAGAAGAGTGGGCACTAGTCCTCGTGGTAATCTTGATCACTTATTACTCAGTACAATTGCTAAATCTTTTTCACTTTTATTCAAGCCCAACCATAGCAAGCTGAATGATAGTCAATATTAACAATCCCTTATTGATTAGATACATATAGGACTTGAGATTTTTTTTTATATTACAAAAAATAAGGTAATTAATTTTAGATTATCTTCGGGTAATCATTAATTATGACATTTTATTCTCATTAAATAAATTATGCAGATCAGCTTAACTAGAACAAGTCAGTCACCACAGTCCCAACATTATTGTTTTTATGTTTTTTATAACCTGTGATGAAATTATTATTACTCATTTCCTTTGTCTTGAAAATATAGTACATGTGTATACCTTTACTTAAAAGATAATAGTGGAAAAAAAAAAAAAAAAAAAAAAGATAATAGTGGGGCTTCCCTGGTGGCGCGGTGGATGAGAGTCCGCCTGCCGATGCAGGGGACGCGGGTTCGTGCCCCGGTCCGGGAAGATCCCACATGCCGCAGAGCGGCTGGGCCCGTGAGCCATGGCCACTGAGCCTGCACGTCCGGAGCCTGTGCTCCGCAACGGGAGAGGCCACAGCGGTGAGAGGCCCGCGTACTGCAAAAAAAAAAAAAAAAAAGATAAAAGTGAAAATCTTTAAAAGATTTAGCAAATAAATTATTCACAGTTTGATTATTTCATTTTGCTAATAAAGGAAGAAAAAGTGCTCTATGTTTGAAAAACAAAACTAAACCAAACCCAGACTGTGGCAGTTTCTTGACCAGACCTTCGTCCTTGGCCTCAGAGTTGGAAAGTCCAGGGACCTTCTCCAGTGATCTGGAGGCGTGTTCCTCCCCAGAAGTAGTACAGGACTGCTGGTTGTGATGACATGACTTGTAGGGCTACTTGGAGGAGTGTTAGTCCTTCAGTAAATACAGCACATACTCCTGTGTCTGCCTGACGGGGCTCAGATCTTTAGTGTGTGCAGTGGGGTCGATGGTTCCAGATGTCTCTCGAATGGGTGTCTAATGTTTCTGTGTTGTCTTGAGGGAGGTGCCTGTCGACAGGCAGTAGTGGATGGGACCGTTTGCTTTAGAGGAGGGCAGTTGCTCTAATTTAATATAAAAATAGGAGCCTAGTTTCCTGAGTCACTCTCTAGCCAGGAAGGCCTTTTCATTTCTAAGTGTGGAAAGAAGTATTTGATTCCTTTGGAAATGATTGTCTGGTGCCACCTTTCAGAGTTGCAGAGACAGGCGTCCGGGTTTGTTCTTCAGTTTTTGCTTGGTTCTTCACAAGGTACACAGAGTTGAGTCGGAGCCCTTCCCCGGCTGACTTCACTGTCTGTGGTCCAGATAGTTCTCATGGGCCTCGGATGGCAGGGATGCACGGCCATCGTTCTCCCCTGTGGCACCTCTGTATGCACCCCTTCTTATATGTGGGTTCTGCCCCTCGCCAGATGTATGGTTTGCTGAGTGGGGTCGCAGGCTGGATTTCGGCCCCTGCACCCCTTCCCCTTAACTGGGGGCTATCACTGCTCCACGTGGTGGCCAGGGACAGGCGCGTAGTGTTCATTCAGAGTCATGGGCTCCAGTGCCTGTGTAGATGTGTCTTTGTCCTGTGTTACTTGTTACCCAGGTGGGTCTTGCTGCAAGTGCTGAATGTCCTTGAGATTTCATCTAGAGCCAGGAGCACTGGTGGGGAGAGCAGTACACTTACCTTACAAGTGAGAAGTGGTCTCACCCTCTGCCCAACTGCCATTTAGTCCTTTCAGACTCCGGTTATCAAAGCATCGTCTTAGACTGAACTCAAACCTTTTGACACCCAAATCTTTTGTCCAGAATTGTACTTGGCACCAGAGTTCATCACCGTTATCCGCCAAGTTTAATGTTGGCAAGGGCAACGTTGTAAAGGAGCCCCACTCTGCCCCCAGGTCTGTTCCTCAGAAGTGTGTGGAGCTGCTAGTGTTCACAGCTGAGCCCTGCTGACCTTGGTGGTGTAATAAGTCAAGACATGGAGCGTCCAAGGCTCAGAACAACGTCCTTTCCCATTGGGTGCTCTGGTCTTCCTAGAATTTGTGTTCCTTTTTTTTTGTTTTTTTTTGGTTTTTTTTTTTGTTAAAGGCCGCGCCGTGCGGCTTGCGGGATCTAAGTTCCCTGACCAGGGATCAAACCTGCGCCCCATGCATTGGAAGTGCAGACTCTTAACCACTGGACCACCAGGGAAGTCCTTGTGTTCTGTTTTTGACACACTAGGGACCTTTGGGAAGAGGTGGGGCAATTTGGGCTTTAGAGTGAGGCATTCCTATGTTTAAATGTTGTCATTTTCAGCTTACTAGCTGGGCAAGTTAATTACCCTCTGATCTCAGTTTTCTCATCTACACAATGAAAATCATAAGAGTTCTTTATAGGATTGTGTGAGGACCAAATGAAAAGATTTTTGTGAAGTGCCAGCACAGTGGCTCGGCACATAGGACAGTTCAATAAATGATTATAGGTATTATAACCAGTAAGAGATGGCCAAAAATCTCTTAAACCTCTTCCTTCCAAAGCAGGGAGTAATTGTAAAGTCTTACATTTAGCTTGAAATCTAGTGGCTATAATCATTTACAAGAGGGAGAAGAGGGGCTTCCCTTGTGGCGCAGTGGTTGAGAGTCCGCCTGTCGATGCAGGGGACACAGGTTCGTGCCGCGGTCCGGGAAGATCCCACGTGCTGCGGAGCGGCTGGGCCCGTGAGTCATGGCCACTGAGCCAGCACGTCCGGAGCCTGTGCTCCGCGACGGGAGAGGCCACAGCAGTGAGAGGCCCGTGTACCGCAAAAAAAAAAAAAAGTAATGATGAAAGGAAGCAAAGGGAGGTAATGGAGAGAATATAACCAGTTAAGCATGGTGCCGTTGGTAGCTCGTCGTGTGACTCAGGACAGGCGGTGACACGAGCGCCCGCCTTCCATGCTCATAGGCTTGTGTGAGAAGGAAGTAGATAACCTGTGTGGAAATACCTTGTGAAGCATGCAGTGCTGCTGCACAGTGTGGGGAGAGCCGGGGACGGGCTTCGTCCATGCTGGAGGCGAGGCCCAAGCCCCCTCTTGTCCTTCAGACCTGCTGTAAGTTACCTGCTCAGAGAAGCTTCTGTGACCAACTTATCTTGGGTCCCCTCCTATTAGTCTAGGTCACCATAACCTGTGTATTTCCTTCCTGGCACTCATATTTTGTAATTACAGTTGACCCTTGAACAACGCGGGGGTTGATCTGTGTATAATTTACAGTCTGCTCTCTGATCCTTGGCTCCTGTGTATCTGCGGGTTCTTACAGTTTTTTGGCCGTGCCACGCGGCATGTGGGATCTTAGTTCCCCGACCAGGGATCCAGCCCTCGCCCTCTACAGTGGAAGCGCAGTGTCTTAACAGTGGACCTCCAGGGAAGCCCCAGTATCTGCAGGTTTGACCAGCCACAGACCGCGTAGCTCTGTAGTATTTACTATTCACAAACATTGTGTGTAAGTGGACCCACGCAGTTCAGACCTGCACTGTGCAAGGGTCAGCTGTATATGCTTGTTGGCTTACTTGTTTATTGTCTGTATCCTCCAGCAGTCAAGGGCAAGCACCGTGTTTTTATTCACCGACGTAAATTCAGTGCCAAGCATAGGACCTGTCATATACCATATAGTCAATAAATGATTTGCTGAATGGAGTAAAAGTTGGCAAAACACGTTGGTCTTTGGAAAACAGTGACTTTGGGGATGCCCATGTATGCACTGATCCTCATGTGGGTACTGGGGTGCAGAGGAGCCTCTGTACCCAAGACCGCTGTAGCAGCAGCACCAGAGTGCAGGCTCTGGATTCACAGGGGGACTTCTGCCTCGTCTCTGCACCCGCCCTGCGGGTGCCTTTCCGCCCATTTGAGACTCCTAACTCACTTGCATTCAGGTGCACATTGACTGTGGTGAGTCTTTCCCTTCAAAAGGGAAAACCCCCTCTGGACTATGGAACTTGGTTCCAGGGAGTCGGCAGCTTGCCAGACAGGGAGCATGTGTCCTGTTGGTGTCTAGAAACACACATCCAGGCTCTGGCCACGCCCACCAGGCTCCCAGCTGTCTGCTGGACCTTAGCCAAGCAGTGCTTCTTCCGGTTCTCCCTTGGTGTGAGGGTCTGTAGATTCCATTGGCACGCACTGCTGGGTGGCCCTCAGATTACTGCTCTCTCAGGGCATGGAAAAAATACCCTTTTTTGGTTTGTTTTTTGACTTTTTTTTTCTTTATTTAATGGTGGTATAATGTATGTTCTTAAAGTGCACAAGTCCTAAGTATGCAACATACACACACACAGATGTATATATGTATAAACCTCTGTATGTATCCAGAAAGGTGTTCAGCTGGGAGTCGAGCCATATGAAATTTGGGGGCTAAGGGATTTATTACAGAAATTAGGCCTTACCCACTGTGGGAGGTGTTGGGACAGTGAAAGTCCAGATGGGGGGTTGGAGGTCACAGGGGAGTCACTCCCCAGTCTGCCTGAGGCATTGGTGTGGGTGGACAGGTCAGAGCTCCTGGAGAGCTGCTGTCCAGGGAGTCCATCGGGTGTGTGTTGGTCTGGGTAAGGGGCGAGAAGGGAGAGCTGGGTGGAGCGTGGGGGAGAGTGAGGACGGGCTGGAACCCCACGCACTTCTCTGTCTCTGTCCATCGCCCCATCTGACTGCTGAGACCTTTGTAGAGGAGTGGCTGCTGTGTCCAGTCCGTCTTCCAAACCTCACGCGAGTTCCGTTTTTGGCCAGTTCTAACTCAGAACTCTGGGGGTTCCGGGAAACGCAGTTCTCAGCTGAACCAAGCCAACCCGGCACTGCCAGCCACACTGTGTGACCACCGTCCAGAACAGGATCCCAAAGGTGCCCGTCCTCTTGCCCCTTCTGAGACAGTAACAACACCCCACCACCCCCAACCATTACTCTGGATGGACTTCCACTCCATAGATTTTTGTTTGTTTGTTTTTGTTTTTTTGGCTGCAGCTTGTGGGATTTAGTTCCCTGACCAGGGATTGAACCTGAGCCCTCGGCAGTGAGAGTGCAGAGTCCTAACCACTGGACCTCCAGGGAATTCCCTATTCCATAGATTTGAATTGTGTTTGTCCTTGGTCTTTACAGAGATGGAGCCTGACACTGTGTTCTCTTTTGTGTTAATATGCCTTCTTTTGCTCACCATTGATCTATGCATTTCATCCACGTGGCTGCATGTTGCAGTAGTGCATTCCTTTTCACTGCTGCATAGTATTCCACGACTGCTGCTTATTTCTCATTTTGTATGTTGGTTATTTGGGTTGTTTGCATCTTGGAGTATTATGAACTGTAATGCTCTATATAATACATGTGTGTGTGTGTGTGTGTGTGTATAAAATGCTATAAACATTCTTGTACTTGTCTTTGGGTCAACATAGACATTGATTTCTTTTGGAAGTATCCTCAAGGGTAGAATTTCTGAGTTTTATAGTAGAGTGTGTTCAACTTTACGAACTACTACTGAACAGTTTTCCAAAGTGGTTGTATAGCTTACGCTTTGGTTGTTCAGCTTACGTTCTCAGTGTCTGGTTGTTAGTCATTCTAATGGGCAGGCAGTAGTTTCTCATTGCAGTTCTGATTGACATTTCATTGATGACTAGTAATATTGGGCACCCGTTCAGGTGCTTTCTGGCAATTTGGATGTCTTTTTTTGTGAAATACCTGGTCAGATCTTTTGCTTAATTTTTGTCGGGTGTCTGTTTCTTACTGTTTACTATGAATCCTTTACATATTCTGGATATGAGACTTTTTTGGTTACAAGTAGCCCTTTGGCTTTAAGGAGGTGTGTTCCTTCTGAAACTGGGAACAGTTGGGGTTCAGGCATGTTTGAGGAGGGAAGCCTTTGGACAAAACGTGGTTATTTATTGCTCCTTTCTTGGGAATTAATGCGTTGTAGGTTTGGAAGTTAGCAACTCAATTTACTCATGGTTTTAAAAATAAAATATTGGGGCTTCCCTGGTGGCGCAGTGGTTGAGAGTCCGCCTGCCGATGCAGGGGACATAGGTTCGTGCCCTGGTCCGGGAAGATCCCACGTGCCGCGGAGCGGCTGGGCCCGTGAGCCATGGCCGCTGAGCCTGCACGTCCGGAGCCTGTGCTCCGCAACGGGAGAGGCCACAACAGTGAGAGGCCCGCGTACTGCCAAAAAAAAAAAAAAAAAAAAAAAATTGGACCCACAAGTATTTCTGCTGCTTTTTAAATAGTTTATCTTGAACACTAGAAGTATATACTCATAAACCAAAAATTCATTCCGTAGAGATCTGAACGTTTGCCGTGGCTCTGACACTCTGCTAAATGCTGGGGATAGAGACCTGAGAGAAACTTGCTTCCTCCAGGAGCACAGAGTCTAGTGGGAACAGAGGAGGAATCTGTGCCCAGAGAAGGGAGGAGTGAAGTTGTTGAGAGAAGGGCTCAGAGGGAACGTGGAACCGAAGCCCTGATGGGTGGTGAGTAGGTTCACAGCCATCATCGGCCTCGGTGCAGAGAAGATCGGAGGAGGTTGAATGTGTGTGCGGGGTGGAGAAACGTGTCGTCGGCGGTGAAACAGGACCGCACGGGGAAGAGTTAGGTGTGTCAAGGGGCAGCGAGTGAGGGGGATGGAGGGGAAGCGAGTGCTCTGGCCACCAAGGAATTTAGTCCATCAGCGAAGCGTGTCTCAAAATGTGTAAACAGAGGTGTGGCATGATGAGATTTGATTAGAAAGATCACTTTGGAAGAAATACAGCATATGAATTAGAATTTCAAACTTGAGACGGGGTCTACAAACTCGTATACCCATGTCCATAGCAGCGTTATTGACAATAACCAAAAGGTGGACATGAGCCAGGTGTCCGTTGGTGAATGAACATACACATACAATGGAACATTCTCAGCCATGAGAAGGGATGAAGTTCTGCTGCCTCTGACGACACCAGTAAACACTGTGCTAAGCCAGACAAGCAGACACGAAAGAACACATCTCACCTGCTTCCACTTATACGAGGCGCCTAGAATAGGCACGTTCACAGAGACGGAAGGAAGGATAGAGATTACCAGCGGGTACAGGGAAGGGGGGACATGAGTGGTCATTATTTAATGGGTACCAAGTTTCTGTTGGGGTCCTGAAAAGTTCTGGCGATTATTACACTATATTGTGAATGTACTGAATTGCACGCTTAAAAATGGTTAAAATGGTAAATTTTGTATATATATTACCACAAAAAGTAAAAATAAAAAACCCCACCTTGAGACAGGATCTGCATTTAGGAGATCTAGGTAGAGTCCAGGTAGAGATAATAAAGTTCAGGGCAACGAGGTTGGCAAGGAGGGGGTATGTGGAGAGAAAGTTAGGAAGAACAGATGGCAGTTTATCCGGTCCCGTTCTACATTCCCTACAGTACCACACACAGCACAGCCCCTGACACTCTGGGGGCGACGAGAAGGACATGTGGAGTAGGGCAGACGTGAAGGCTGATGCCTGGAGCTCTGGCTCGGGTGGATGGCAATTTTACAGGGGTTGCGAGTCAGGGGGGCAGACCAGTTTGGAAGAGCAGATGAAGAGTTTTTCCTGAAACCACACGTGAGGGTGCCCTGGCATATTCTGCTGGAGATGCCCAGGAGAGAGTTACAGAGAAGGTGCAGAAAGAAACAGAAAGGAAGAGGTCCAGGGACAGAGGCCTGGGGGCCCTCAGTGGTCTTCAGTGTGGCAGAGGTCCGAGGAGCATACGGAAGAAACCGGGGAGGAGAGCTGCTCTGTGCAGTCCTTCATCCTTTGTCAGATTGGCTTTCTCGTGGCTCTTTGTAGAGTCACCCTCCTCTCTTGGTGTCCCCTCTCCACACCAGGCTGTCGGTAGGAGGGCCCAGATATCCTGAAGGTGCTAAAGGCACAGTCGCCAGATGGGCTCAGGGAAGGATGTGCACTTCTGTGTGGTTCCGTTGTGTGTTGGGAAGTTGTAGACCTTCAGTCTGCTAATGTTTTCTAACTTTCTGATTCCACTATCCCTTCATGCTGCTCTTGCTTACATTCTGCATGTGACGAAACATTGACGGCTTAGGCCAACATCAATCTCGGGATGTCATAGGATGTAAAACCCTATAATCCTGTGAGTTAGCATCAGTTTAAGATGCCTGTGCATTTATGTTTTAAAGGTCAGAGCATTTCTTCATAAATCTCATTTCTTTTGTTTGATCTGTGATTTGGAAAATTATTAGATTTGAGATTCATGCCCCGTTCCTTTACACTGTGCTTTTGAAAGTGAAACAGCTGTCAGGACGAAGGGACAATGCCTGTTTGAAAAGTTTCTGAGTTCTTGGCTCTAGTATTCACAGTCTGTTGTGGTGAGCAGAGATTTGTGCACTAGCATCAGTGAGCCATTGTGGGCAGGGTGCCAGGGAAGGTAAACAGATTAAGGGGCTCTTCCTTGTAGTTTGGGAAGCACTCTTCTCAGCATTAGTGACTTTTTAAGAAAATTGTATACATTTCCAGGTCCCCAAGCCAAGCCCATCTTTTCATGCGGATACAAGACGGCTGTGGCTTCCTTCGTGTGGCTGCACTGAGTTCCCTTCATGCTGCTGAATTGGCAGCAAGAGCAGTGGATACTACCTTCGTATGCATCAGCCCCTTAAATCTGACTATAGCATAATCATCTTCAGATTTGGGAGTTATTAAAAATCCCCTGAGATTGATGGAAATGTTCTAAAACTCTATTGTGGTGATGGTCGCATAGCTTGGTAAATTTACTAAAAAATCATCGAACTGTACACTTAGAACAGAGGAATCTTATGGTATGTAAGTTATACCTCAAAGTTGTTAAGAAAAACACTCCGCCCAGTCTGTGCAGCTAAGCACTGTGCAACTTCTGCTGCCTGGGCGCTGCTCTTTTGGGGCAACAGAAGCCCTGCTTAAAGTTCTTCTGGTTCTCAGCCAGGTCCTGCAGGTTTTCACGCCAGGAATTTGGCACAGCTTGGGCTCTCACCTGGCTCCTCTGCACTTGCTCTGCCCAGGGCGTCCAGCACCTGACCAGGAACAAGCCAAGCGCGTCTGTTTCTGGTGCGAGGCTCTAAGGTGAGGAGCTCAGGTTCTCAAGGGCTTAGAGGCCGGTTACCCAGCTTGTTATTTATTTGGAGCCCGTGACTTTTCCCCCACTAGCTGTTTGGCCTTTTTTTGTTTTTTGCGGTACGCGGGCCTCTCACTGCTGTGGCCTCTCCTATTGCGGAGCACAGGCTCCAGACACGCAGGCTCAGCGGCCATGGCTCACGGGCCCAGCCGCTCTGCGGCACGTGGGATCCTCCCGGACCGGGGCACGAACCCGCATGGCCTGCATCGGCAGGCGGACTCTCAACCACTGCGCCACCAGGGAAGCCCTGTTTGGCCATTTTATTGCTCTGTTAACACATGATTACAGGGTGAGCAGGAATTTCGGTGAAACTAAAATCTCGCAGTATGGCCATTTCTCAATGGTTCCTTTTGAAGGTTCAGTGGGAGAGGTGGTTAAGTAATGATTCCCGTTGTCTGTATATTCTCTTACCTCTTTATCCTCTTCTGCTTTCTCCCCCAAATTATCCAGATGATTGAAAAGGAGGTAAGCAGATTTCCTGCCTTCAGCCCAAATGCCACTCGATGCAGTTGGCTTGCGGTATATGACGCAGGTTTGGTTCACTGTCTGATTATCGCTGACTTCCTCTTCAGGAGCCGTACGCTTCATGACGGCAAAGATCTTGCCCACTCTCACTGTTGTATGTCAGTGCCTGTCACACACTGGGTTGTTTAAAAAAAACCTCGCCGTTAGCAGGGATTGAGGCTTTAACATGAACAAATGGGCTAAGTTGCCCGTAGGAGGTAGGCCCTCGTTTTCAGGTCATCCCAGTGTGGCATTTGTTGAATTCCTACTGCGCTCACACTGTGATTTGAGATACTCTGGGGCTTCTGGTCAGACGTCTTTTGAGATATAAGGCTGCTTACTTTAAGGTCCTATAAGAAGGTCTTTATGTCTGATGTCCAGTGTCTGTATCAGATATGTATTTAAGTTGAACAGGTACATTCACTTTTCCCTGTCCCGAAGCGAGTGATATTCCTGAAGGTGATATACTCAGTCTGTACCCAAAAGTAGGAACCTGAGAGGGTGAAATGTACCCAGATCACTTGGTCATGCTCGGCACTGAGTGGTGGTGATCATGGCTGAGGCACGGAGCTCGTCCAGTTCACGAGAGGGCAGAGGGCATTCCTCATGAGGGTGCTTCCCAGAGGCAGACCTGCCTTAGCCACAGTGGTGAGAGGGTCAGGCAGTAGGCAGTGCCTAATGATATCCCTTACGGAGCACTTGAGTTCTCTCAGATGTTAGATTTCAGGCTGTGGAGCAAACCAAAGCGTTCGCCTTCTGTGCACCAGAGCCAGCAGGTCAAGTAGCAATGAATTATGCCTGTGAAAACTTGGGCGAGGGTTTCAGAAAATCCAGTGGTGGGCAAGGAACAACGTGTCACCTGAAGCTCGCTGCTGCTGGACCAGAGAAGGATGCTGAAGGTGGCCATAGGGCGCTGTAGGTGTTTTAGGACACGGTGGATGTGGAGCAGACCCTTTAGGTGCTTTGAGGACTTTACTGCCTAATCTCGTTGGCACTGAATTGAGTGAAGATTAATTAGTCTTCTGTAGAAAAACTTTGGTAGGTTGCTGGCTTTGGGCCCAGAGTAGTTGGAGTTTTGGAGCCCATAGGTCTCATGGCAGTTGGTTATCGGCAGTTGGTCTTTGGGAGAAAAGAAACTCAAGTCTTGGCTATACCGACAGCGCACCCTGGACAGGGTGGGGATCCTCCCCAGGGCAGGGTTGGCGTAAGCAAGGAGAGGCTGTGGGCTGGGCCCTTTCAAGAGCCTGCCAGAGTGTAGCTCAGGAATTTGCAGTATTCCTTAAGCATAAGGAAATGAAGCTTGTTGTATTCCCTTTCTCTGAGTGTTTTATTTCTAACCAGATGGACTCTTTCCCTCGTGAAGGAATTAGGGCTGTAGCTGCGGGAATGATGGTCGATGGTGTCAGAGCTCAGTAGGAATCAGCAGAATGAGAGGGCTGGCCTTGAGGAGTGTTTGAACCAGAGAAAACTGTGTTTTGCTGGGGAAATTTTGCCTAAGTCCCATACCCTCTTAAGCTAATTGGGAAGGGAAAGTATGTTCTGTAGAGCTGGTTTAAGATTAGCCTTCTCAGTTTATTTCTGCTTTGGAGAAAACAGCTGAGATTTTCTCCATGAAGATAGTTGAAAAAAAATCATGGTCTTGGAGCCATCTAGCCGCACTCTCTTCTGTGGCCTGGAGCCAAGGCAGATCTGGTCAGTTTGCTTGGTGTGTGGGGTGGAGGTGGAGGGGCTCGTCATCAACCCTGTTGGAGATTTGAGATCTTTTTCCTTCATTAGCTGCCATCCTCCTGAGACAGCTGCATCTTACTGCTCCTGTTTTACAGCCAGTCTTCCCAGAGGAAGCATACTTATGCTTGCTTTATCTCCTCCTTCCTTCCCTGTTTCCATCTCCAAGAACCCTGTGGGCATCTGGTGAACCTTTTCCTTTGGACTGTCTAACCCTTGGGAGCTTAGACATCACTGTACCAGTGACCTGTGATCCTTTGGTATCTGGAAAAGGTAAATATTGTCCTGAAATGTGAATTGAAAACAAAAGTCCTTTTCTTAATCAAGAACTGTCCAGAGATACCTTAGGAAACTCAGCTTTGGCCACTTCCTTGCCCTTCTCTCACCCCTTAAATCAATAACAAGTTAGTAACAAATGAATCTTCACACACATTTTTTCTCCTTTCTGTATTCTGTGACATTAGACTCTGTGGCCCACATAAGCCTTTTTTTTCTTTTTTTTTTGGCTGAGTTGGGTCTTCATTGCTGTGCGTGGGCTTTCTCTAGTTGTGGCGAGCAGGGGCTACTCTTCGTTGCAGTGCGTGGGCTTCTCATTGGGGTGGCTTCTCTTGTTGCGGAGCACGGGCTGTGGGTGCATGGGCTCAGTAGTTGTGGCTCGTGGGCTCTACAGCGCAGGCTCAGTAGTTGTGGCTCGCGGGTTCCAGAGTGCAGGCTTAGTTGTGGCACACAGTCTCAGTAGTTGTGGCTCATGGGCTCAGTAGTTGTGGCTCGTGGGCTCTAGAGCGCAGGCTCAGCAGCTGTGGCACACGGGCTTAGTTGCTCCGCGGCATGTGGGATCTTCCTGACCAGGGTTCGAACCTGTGTCCCCTGCAGTGGCAGGCGGATTCCCAACCGCTCTGCCACCAGGGAAGCCCCCCACGTGAGCCTTTCATTTCTCTTTCTCCTCCCCACTGTCACGTGTACTGAGTGCAAGAACAGAAATGAATGACTCTTCCTGCTAACTAGTGCCCCCCTGAGCTGATGGGCAGGCAGACGTGGGCTTCATTTCGGAGCAGTGGCAAGTGTGGAAAGGGGGGAGGGATGTGCCCAGGTGAGAAGGAGCGCAGAGGGGCCGGGGTGGTGGGCGGGGAGGAAGGCCGTGCCGGGCGAGGGAGCACCGTGTCCACACTTGAGGCGCGTCCTGGAGGCTGCGAGGATGACTGAGGACAGTGGACTGTGTGTGGAGGAGTGGGAGCAAGGCTGCTGCTAGACCTCTGGGGCCTTTTGAACCTTGCTGAGGCTTTGGATTATTCCCTAAAAACACTGGAAGGCGGTAGTGGATCACATTTGAGGCAAGGGATCACATTTGCTCTTTAAAAAAAAACGCTCAGGCACTCCTGTGGCGGATGGATTGGAGGGGGCTTAAGATGAAAAGGCTGTAGTAATGGTCCAACTAGAGATCACAGGTGCTCCCACCAAGATACTGGTAGGGAGATGCTTTATAAAGAAGAGGTCCCAGAGAGTTAGAATCAAGAGGTCTTTGCTATTGGTTGATCGGATTGTGAGATTAACACCGAGAAGGGTCTGAAATGACCCCCGGTTTCCATTGGTGGGTGGATAGTGGCAGCATTTGACTACATGAGGAGGTGAGAGCTGGGGAAGAGAACGGAAGTGTCCTGTGGTGCACTCCTCAGTTTGAGGTACCCGTGGGATGTCTGGATGGAGATCTTCAGTAGCGTTTGGATCGCAGAAGCAAGGTCAGCAAAGTTAGAAGTGTAGAGGTCGTCCAGTTTATGAAGAGAGGGGCAGCTGAAACAGTTGTAGCCATTTGAGGGAGCTGAGAAGCCTGAGGATAGTAGTGGTTGAGAAGCAGGAGACAGAGCCAAGGAGAGGAGGGTTTCCAGGAAGAGCAAATGAGCGGGAACAAGTGAGATAGGGGTTGAAGTGTCTGAGCCTTTCACAGCGCCCTCAGTGGAGTGATGAGGACAGAAGCCAGATTCAGAGGGAGGGGAAAGGTGATGGGGCATAGTTAGGAGGTCATGCGGTGGGGACAGCAAGGGCTACATGGCGCCCTCAGGAAGCAGGAGGGAGGGGCCGGCAGCTGGAAAGGTGCACAGGTGTGTGGGAAGATGGGAGAGACCCCAGCATGCAGGCTGGGAGGGAGGAAGAAGTTTAAAATGTATGACAGGTGGGTGGTGGTGATAGTTGCACAGGACGCGAATGTACTTAATGCCACTGAACTGTGCACTTAAAAATGGCCAAAAAGGGGGGAAATGTACTACAGTAGATGGCGCCGGTTTCAGAGAACAAAGGGCCTCTGACTGGCAGGACCTTCCTCCAGGGAGGGTAGGGGTGAGGACAGTGAGTGGGGGCTGGAGAAGGGGAAGGTGAGGCCCCTGCTCCTGCCAGACGGGGGCATTAAGAGTGGATGGGGTGGGCGTGGCTTGCGGGGCCTGAATCCCTGGGTGGTGCTGACGCCCCTCCCAACCCTGTAGGTTGATGTGGCCACATCAGTCTGCGCTGCTGACTTTTTTTCCTACTGTTCAGAAAAGTTCCATCCCTATCCCACCTCTGAAGCTGGTGTTTCAAGGGTCCAGCTGTCTGTCTCTGTTTGCCCACCTTCTCCACTTAATCTCTGGGCAGCCTTGTCAGAAGCTGCTGGGCGGTGCGGCTCCCCTTTGTCTTCAGCCGTGAGTGAGGAAACGCTGCCTTTGCAGGCACCCCAACTTACGACAGCAGCATGGATTTCTGAGACAGATTTTAAACACAAACACACACACACACCCCGGATATAGAAAGATTATGGGTCTTTCCCTTAGCTTCCGGGGGAGGTGGACTGGGAGCTGCCCTGTAACACTTCGTGACACTGATAAACTCTTCTTCTGTGCAGCCAGATTCTTTTCATGGGGTCTGTTACTCTGAAACCATTTGGCTGTGAAAACAAAGCTGCCTCCAGGGCTTGGCTCCTGTCCGGCTCTCCTCTCCTGCTGCATGGGTGCAGGGGTCTGCCGGAGGGGTCTATAGAGGGAGGGTCCACAGCAGGTGTGGCCGTGGAAAAGGCGCGGGTCCCCTTGTAGGATTCTGCGTGTTCCTGCTCTCAACCTGGTGGCTCTCAGTCCATTTTCATTTGGTGACTTCCATCTCACGTCCCAACAGAATTCTGCTTGAACCCCCTGATGTCACGCATCTGTTCATGGATTCAAGAGGTAGTTGTTGGGCTTCCCGGGTGGCATAGTGGTTGAGAATCTGCCTGCCAATGCAGGGGACACGGGTTCAAGCCCTGGTCCAGGAAGATCCCACATGCCGTGGAGCAGCTAAGCCCGTGTGCACAACTGCTGAGCCTGAGCTCTAGAGCCCGCGAGCCACAACTACTGAGCCCATGTGCCGTAACTGCTGAGCCCGCGTGCCTAGAGCCCATGCTCCGCAACAAGAGAAGCCACTGCAATGAGAAGCCCGCACACCACAACTAAGAGTATCCCCTGCTCACCACAATTAGAGAAAGCCCACATACAGCACTGAAGACCCAACAGAGCCAAAAATAAATAAATAAAATAAATTAAAACAACAACAACAAAAAAAAAGAGGCAGTTGTTGTGCGCTGCTCTGAGTCAGGACCCATTCTGGGTGCGACGATACAGCAGGGAGCAAAGTGGCAAAAATCCTTGTCCTTGTAGAACTCACATTCTAGAGAGGAAGACAGTAAATGGCATTTATAGTACATCAGACTGTGGTGAGTGCTTCGGGGAAAACAGGGCAAGAGGCTAAGCTGGGTGGGGGGTCAGTTTTAAATGGTGTGCTCAAGGAAGGCCACACTGAGGAGGTGACACTCGAATAACAGCCAAGGGTGGTGAGGTTGCATCACACACCTGTCAGCCCCTTCAGAGGACGGGCACCCAGGGAGGCAGGGACAGGTTTTCCCTCTGTTCACTGTGTTATTTCTAGAGCCTAGAAAAGTGCTCGGCACACAACTACTGAGCCTGCGCGCTAGATCCCACGGGCCACAACTACTGAGCCTGTGCTCTAGAGCCCGTGAACCACAACTACTGAGCCCACGTGCCACAACTACTGAGCCTGTACTCTAGAGTCCATGAGCCACAACTGCTGAGCCTGCGCACCACAACTACTGAGCTTGCACTCTAGAGCCCGTGAGCCACAACTACTGAGCCTGCGCTCTAGAGCCCACGAGCCACAACTACTGAGCCTGTGCTCTAGAACCTGCGAGCCACAACTACTGAGCCCGTGTGCCTAGAGCCTGTGCTCCGCAACAAGAGAAGCCACCGCAATGAGAAGCCCACGCACTGCAACGAAGAGTAGCCCCTGCTTGCCACAACTAGAGAAAGCCCACGCACAGCAACGAAGACCCAACGCTGCCAAAAATAAATAAAATAAATGTATTTAAAAAAAGGAAAAAGAAGAGTGCTTGGCACACAACAGATGCTTGGTAGTATTTTTTGAATATGTGACTGGATCTGGGGGAGAGTATTTCAGACATAGGAGCAGCGAGTGCCCAGGCTGAGGGGTGAGTCTGTCCGCGGGGCAGGAAGGAAGCTGGTGTGACGGAGGGGATGAGTAAGGGGGCCGCAGTAGCAGGAGGTGAGAGAGGTAAGGGCATGGGGTGTGGGTCTCATAGGGGCTCCCCGACACCTTTTCAGGGGGGGTCTGTGAGCTTAACACTATTTTCACAGTGATACTAAGCTGGAAATACTTGCCTTTTCCCCTCTTTTCTGCTCACGAGTGTACGGTGGAGTTTTCTAGAGGCTGCGTGATACGTGATACTGCAGCAGATGGAGTGCAGGAAGCAGATGTGGGAATCCAGCTGTCTTAAATAAGCCAGACATTGAGGAGATTTGCAACAATGTAAAAACATTATCACTCTAATCACTACATTTTTGTTTTGGAAAATATTTTATGGAAAAAATGTTAATTACTGTGTAATGGATTGTTTTAAACTGAATTAATATTGAAATTTTTCTCAGTTTTAACTTCACATGCAGTAAGTATTGATAGATCTTTGGGTTCTCAATATTTTTAAGAGTATAAAGTATGAGTCCTAAGACCAAAATTTTGTGAAACACTGTTCTAGGGCCTTGTAGGCCATGGTAAAAATGTTTGTTTTAATGCTAAGATGGGAACTGCATCCATGACTCTGGCTGAATCAAACAAGATGAGTTTTAGTAAAGATAGTTGAAAGGTCCCAGTGGGTCTTGAAAGCAAAGCGCGTAAATATGGGGGTAGATTTTAGAAGCAGCACATTAGTGATAAAGATTTGCAGGTTGTTCTGTGCGGTGGTGTCAGCAGTGAGGGGCACATTCCAGTTGAGCTCTTTTCTTTATAGTTGGGGCTTACATTCTGCTGGAGAAGATGGACAATACACATACACTATGTCAGGTCATAACAAATGCCACAGGAAAAATGAAGCAAGGTGAGGGGGTTAAAGAGAAATGGGAGGTGGGTGCTGTTTCGTCTGTGGGGGGGGGTCAGGAAAGGGTTCTCTAACGAGGTGATGTTTGAGCAAAGCCCTGAAGAAGGTGAAGAGGAAGCTGTGGGGAGCTTCCCTGGTGGCTCAGTGGTTAAGAATCCGCCTGCCAACGCAGGGGCCATGGGTTCGAGCCCTGGTCCGGGGCGATCCCACATGCCACGGAGCAACTAAGCCCGTGCCCCACAACTACTGAGCCTGCGCTCTAGAGCCCTCGAGCCAGAACTAGTGAGCCTGCACTCTAGAGCCCGTGCTCCTCAACAGGAGAAGCCACTGCAGTGAGAAGGCCACGTACTGCAACAAAGAGTAGCCTCCGCCCACCACAACTAGATAAAGCCGGTGCACAGCAACAAAGACCCAACACAGCCAAAAATAAATAAATAAAAAACAAACAAATGAAAGCCGTGTGGCCATCTGGTGGAGAGCATCAGCAGGGAGACCGGGCATGCAGAGACCTGGGTGGCCGCTGCTGGGGGTACTTGGTGAACAAGAAGGAGGCCAGTCTGGCTAGAGCCTAAAGAGCATAGGGGACGGGAGTGCAGTAGGTCACTCTGGGCCTCAGAGGCCATTGTGAGGACTTTGGATTTAACTCTGAGCTGGGAAGCCGTGGAGCTGTAGAGCAGAGGTGTAACCTGATTGGACCAACATTGAGTGAATGCTCAGGCTGCTATTGGAACACATTCGGGGGAGGTGGGACTGGGACAGTGGCAGCAGGGAGGGGCTCTGGAGGAACCCAAGGGAGGGATGACATGACTTTGATGAGGGTGGGGGACGAGATGGTGGAGAGTGGTTGGATTGGGCTGTACTTTGAAGATGGAACAGACAGAAGATACTGAAGAACTGACTATGGGATGTGACAGAAATTAGCATAATTCTAAGGGTTTTAGCTTGAGCAGCTGGCTGGATGTTGGTGTCATTTGCTGAGATGCAGAAAATACTAAGGAAGAAGCAGGCTGGGGATAGGAATGGGAATCAAGGTTGTGTGCATATTAAGTTTGAGATGCTTGTCAAATTTCCAAGTAGAAATGTCAAATAAGCAGTTGGTTTTACAGGTTCAGAGGAGAGAAAATAGATTTGTGCACCAGTGACGATGTCTATGTAAAATGGATACTTAAGGCCATGGTACTGGGGGACATGGAGGGCAGAGTTTTTCAAAGTGAGTTATGTCTCATTAATGGGTCATGAAAGCAATATAGTGGGGACCAGCAACTTTAAAGAATGAGAGAACAGAAAACGTCAGAATATTTCAGTAGTAAAGGTAACTTGTGACATTTTTCAAAAATTACATTTATGGGGGTGGGTGGTGGTGATGGGATGAATTGGGAGATTGGGATTGACATATTTACACTAATATGTATAAAACAGATAACTAATAAAAATATCAAATAGAAGTGGAGAGCAAAAACAAAGTACACAGTCTGCTTCCCCTAAGCGCTACCAATGTAATTTGCATTTAAGTTGCTTACGTGCAGTCTTGAGCAATAGAGTCTAAAAGCTACAAGATTTTGATTGATTGAAATTAAAAATAGCTTTATTGTTAAGAAAAATTACATTTGCATAAACTATATATAGAGAGAACTGTGTGTACGGTTTAAAAAGTTAGGAAGCCACTGATGTTCAGGGAGTGGATGTAGATTGAGAAGAGACCCAAAGACTGAGTGACCCCGTGACCATTTCAACATGCAAAGGGTGGGGATATGTGAGAGACCGGTAAAGGACACAGGAAAGTATCTGTAGAGCCCAGAGGAGAACCAGGAGGGTGGTGTCCCAGGGCCGAGGAGAGGCGTGGTGGGCTGTGACTCGAGCTCTGGGCTGGTGGAGGAAACTAGGCTTGAGGATTGGCCGTTGGATTTGACAGTGTGGCAGTCACTGTGTCCTTGATGAGATGTTTATGCGGAGCAGTGGGAATGAAGCCTCATTGTTGTAGGTTCAGGGACAGTTGTAGGTTCAGGGACAGTTGTAGGTTCAGGGACAGTGGGAGAGGAAGTCACGAGCACAGCACAGACAGTTCTCCTGGGGAGTGGGGTACACTGGTCAGAGGAGATGGGGACGGGGCAGGGTTTTTAAAGATGAGAGCCTATGTTAGTGGGAATAGTTGTTTGGGGGAGGGACTGATGCAGGAGGAGAGGACCAGTGCAGGAGGCAGTGTGTGTGCTTGAGTAAGGGGGGTGGGATCGGTGCACATGGGTTGCTTCACGTGGGCATGTTCATCGTCACGGAAGGAGGGCAGATGAGATGGGTATTGACATGGTCGTAGGAGCTTATGGAAGAATGCTGAGGTGAAGAAACTGAAAGCCACGTCAAAAGAGAAATGGTTGAAGGAACTGAGGAGGATGTGAAGATAGCAGATGTTTGGACGGCTGGCCTGTAAAAGAGGAACTAATTTTGTTCTGGATACTTCCAAGGGGAAATTTTGGACCATGGAGTAAAAACTATGAGGTCTTCTACCTAGAAATTGTGTCCTTGGGAAATTAACATTTCAAGCTGCTCAAAGATGGTGAAGACTGCTTCACAAGGTAGAAAGCTGCCTGTCAGTGCAGCTGTTTGTGTGTTGTGGTCGGTACACAGAAGATGCAGGTGTGGGGTGGCTGGTCACACTGGGTGGTCCTTTGTATCTTGACCATCTTATATTTTGTGATTCATGGCAGTTGGTAGTAGGCAGACCAGACGACTGAAAAACCCCCGATTCGGTGCCACGTTAACCTCTTGCCAGCAGTTCACATGTTTACAAAGCTTTTGCTGCAGGGTCTGCCCCCGGGAGCAGGAGATACTGGAGGTGTTTCCCTACAGCTCCACAGCTGTCCTTGTGGGAGTATCGGTATCCCGTTGGGCTGCCGCAGCTTTGGTGTTCTCTGAGCCCCTGTCCAGCAGTGGCCCTTGAGGTCACCCTGCACGACTGCCAGGCAGACCACTTCCCAACTCTGCACAAGTGCAGGTGGCTGGGTAGTCAGTCCTCTAGTCAGCAGAACCTCACTGAGCACCTACTGTGTGCCGGGAACTGGGTACACAGCGCCAAGATACGTGGATTGGGGCCTGCCCTTGTGCAGAAAACAGCTTTTGGTTGCGCTTTCCCACAACCTCAGTGAGCCTCTCTCCCCAACCAGAGGCCCTTTCCTTGCCCTGGCAGCCTGGATCATAACAAGGCTCTCAGACTTGTGGGCAGGAAGGGGTTGGTCTTTTGGTCTCTGTCCCTCAGCTCTGGACCTTTGGTAGTGAGTAGGTTGAGATTCACCTCCTGTCCTGCCCTGAGTTCCTGCAGCAAGTGGAGTAGCATTGGGTGATTCAGAAATGCTTTGTGATCACCTCCTGAGAGGTGCTGAAGATGGCTCAGGTGCGAGAGCTGCTGAGGGATGCAGGCTGGGGAGCGCTCAGCCTTTCAGCTGCCACTCAGAGGGTCACTGTGACCCCAGAGTGCCCTGACCTCCATTTGAGAAAGGACTCCATTTCAGAGGAGCCCATACAGCGATGAATTGTGAGAAGAAAAAGAATCTTGTATTGTGTGTCCTTGCGAAGTTCACCCGGAGCGCTCTTCCTGGAGGTTCTGGACCGGGGACGTCGTTCTGATGAGCTCTTGTTTCTCAAGCTGTGTTCTCAGGTGGTTCTTCCTTCGAATGGCTCGGGCCTTGGGCTCTGGATACAAAACCTGGCTGCACCGTGTTCCTGATGTGTGACGTTTAAACATCTTTAAGCAGCAGTTTTCCACCTGCAAAATGCAGGTGGTAGATTGTGGTGACGGTGGAGATGCGGTGTGGATCTGACCGCCAATAAGTATTCAGTGTTGGCTGTTTTCACTGTCACTGACAGTCCTTGTATCTTTCTTGTTTGAACATCTGAGTTTGGCAGGAACTTGCCCACTTGGGTGTTAACCTTTAGCCCCTCCTGCCCAATGCCATTGTCACACCTTCTGGGACAAGTGGAGTGGGGAGGGTGAAGAGTGAGGGAGGGACAAAGGAAGTTTTACAACATTTTTCTTTCTTTCAGAAGACAGAGCTGTCTGAGTTCTCTCATTCTGTTATATGAATAGCCACTTATTTAGCTGAGTATAACCTTTTGTTGATGGGATTATAAACTACTAGATAATAACAACACTCCTGCCATTTACTGGGTCTTGCTGTGCACCTGGCACTGCTAAACATTTTGCATTCATTACCTCAGTTCCTGCAAAACCCTGTGATTCATTGCACGTTACCTACACTTTGCAGGTGAAGATGCTCTTCCTGAGACACTGGGGCAGGGGCATTGCTCTTTTTGACTCTTTGTTTTCCCAGGTTATTTGGGACAGACACTGGCATTTGCATCGGCATCAGCCATTATGTTTACTGGTGTTCGGCTCTGACTTGGACTTGTTAGTGTTTGCTTGGGGTGACAAAGGCAGACGTCATTTCTTTTCTTTTTTTAAAGTTATGTTTTAGATATATTTTATTTTTCTGACCCTTCAATATCTTATCTTTTTAATGATCCCATTTATATATATTTTAAAAAATTTTTATTGAAGTATAGTTGATTTACAGTGTGTCAATCTCTGCTGTACAGCAAAGTGACTCAGTTATATACATATATACATTCTTTTTTTTATGTTCTTTTCCATTATGGTTTATCACAGGATATTGAGTATAGTTCCCTGTGCTATACGTTAGGACCTTGTTGTTTATCCATTCTAAATGTAATAGTTTGCATCTGCCAACCCCAAACTCCCAGTCCATCCCTTTCCCTCTCCCCCTCGGCAACCACAAGTTTGTTCTCTATGGGCAGAGGTCATTTCTGACTCCTTGGTCAATTGTGTAGGTGTTTTTCCTGAAGAAATAGGTTGCTATCAAAGAAAGTAAAATAAAAAGTTTTGAGAAGATACAACATTAGGGGTTAGCGTCTTTCAGAATTGGAGACTTGGAAGAGAACCCAGAGGTCATGGTCCAGGCTCCTCTCAGACTCCTCTAGAGAGGGCCGTTCCACCTCCTAGAATAAGGCAGTGTGAGAATCCATAACAAAAGCACTGCATTCTTGATAGTTGCTCTTCCCTGCCCAGGCTGACTGTGTTCTTAGACACCCCATTTTGGTGGCACATTAGATAGAACTCTCCTCTGTAACATCCCCCCGCTTCTCCTCCACCTCCCCCAGCCACGCAGGGACCTCCAGACAGACTCCCACTAGGGATTCTTTTCCCTTGTCAACTCCACAGAAACTAGAGTGTTCCTACTGCAGGCCAGGCTGAAGCTGCAGAGCTCCGGTCCCTGCCCTGATGAAGCCTTGAGGTGGTGGAAGAGAGAGCCATTCCAGTCACGCACTTGCGGAATCGCAGGCGTGGATGAGGACCGGGGCGTGGGACTAAAGAGCAGATCCATGGAATGGGGAGGGGCACGGGGGCTGGTTTCCGATGTCCTCAGCATCCTGCCGAGTGTCCATCTGATGCTAAATAGGCTGGAAAGTCAGAGAAGAACTGAGGATAGAACAAAGGCAGCAACAAGAATTGTGAGAAGGACTGCTTTCCTTCTTGTATTTTGAGCTTGCTTCCTTGGGACCTAGAGAGCCTTATCTTGGGGCCATGAGAGATGAGAGGCCTTTGGGACAGGAGCTGGGAAGCAGTTGGGGCGGCGAGGAGTTTCATTCCCAGGCAGTCTGATTCAGTCAGATGCCCCAGGCCAGGGACTCAGTGTCCCCATCCACAGACGGTGGTGGCCGGAGTGGCCCGTTTGCAGAAAGACTGACCAAGAACTCAAGGCATTTGGCTACTTTGGTCCTTGTTTCTGTAAAACATGAAGGAATCTCTGTAATCTGAAGTGCATTTGTCATCTAATTTTCCTCCTAATGACATTGTAAAACATGTCTTCCTATCTGCCTTCCTTTAGGTCTGTTTAGACAAGTCACGCCTCTGACTGCATGGGCTAGGAAAGGAGCATTTCATAGATCCTTTGTAAGAGTCAGATTTGCACATGTGCCAGAATATTAGTGGTGCAGTGGCTAGGGAGAAAATTAACCAAACTTGGCTCTGATTTCTTACTCTTGAAGTATAATTCTTATTTTGTTGTTTTGATTCTCTTTAATTTTTCTATTTTTAAAGATAAGTCTCCCCCACCCCTCAAATAACCACCCATCTATTCTAAGAGCTAGAGACTGAGTGTTCTCAAACCAGCCATGAGTCAGTGACAACGTTTTACTCTTATAAATAGAAACATAAACTCTGTTCCTGCATGCACTTCATAGGCTGTCTCTCTAGCACTTTCCTCCACAGCCAAGGAGTGTGCTTCTGAGTCAGCAGTCAGCTGCTGTGGGATGGAACTCGCAGGCCATTGCTGGTGGCAGAGATCGCACTGACGTGCGGAGAGCGGGCCCCACCTCTTCCTCGTCTCTCCTCAGGCTCCTCACTTCCCTCGTCCCTTCCTTCCACACCTTGACTTTTCAGTCCTCAGGATTTCTGGCACCTTCTGGCCAGGTTTCCTGGTATGTAGGCTCCTGCGTTTATGACTGTTGATTTTCCGTGGCTAGTGGGACGTACAGCACATGGGGGTGGTCCAGGAGAGGCCTGGAGGAGCACGACCTGGGTTTGACGTTCAGGAATGAAAGCATGAGGGCGATGGCGGGAGTGGTCCTTCTGCCGTCTGCTCAGCTGCTCTTAGCGTGAACCCAGTGCCGGGTAGTCCCCAGGCTGCACGAGGCTGTCCCGCCAGCAGAGCTGCAGAACAGACACTGGAGTGTCTTCTGCTACGGCCACTTGGCTCACAGAGGGGGAAAGCTGAGGCAGCCCAAGGGAATTGGTCTTGTGTAGTCTTACCTCGGGTGCCTGTCACATTGTTCCAGGAACCAGCTTCCCTCTACTTATCTGTTGTCATTAGTGACCTGCAGGTGGAACTCTCTTGCACTGGGCACTTACTCCCTGTCTGCCTCTTGCAAGCAGGCTCTCTGCAGCTGTCCGGGAGTGGCTGGAGCCTGTTCATTTGAAAGTGTTTTGCATCAGCAGAAGGATTGGGGGCCAGTTATTAATGAAGGTGTTCATGTGTGGTGAGGTTTGATTTGAGCAAGTGCTCAGCTCTTTGGAAGTAAATGTTTGTTTCAAACAGGGTGGGCTACAGCCAACCAAGGGGGTGTTAGCCCACACGTCAGAATTCTTCTTTGAAAATAAATGCCGAGACTCTTTTAGGGTGGGGTGAGACGGGAAAGGCCTTTAGAAATGCATGTCGCAGGATCTTGAGCATGTCGGTGTCAGCTAGAACACGGTGGTACCTCGGGCTCCAGATCCTGGCAGGGCGTGGAAGGTGGCTGCTGCTGTTCAGGAACAAAGAAAAATCATTTTCTTTCTTGACGAGAGGCAGAGAGATCAGAGCCGGTGTGTTCAAAGCTCTCTAAACACTGTGACTCTGGTGGGGTTCGAGAGAGCTGTGCACACACATGGGGCTCGCACGGGCAGGAGCGCTGGCTACACGAGCAAAGCAAATAAAGCTGCAGAGGCCCCGACGGGCAACACCCGGGACCCTTGTTTCTAGTCGTGGGTTATTACCCTTTCTTCTGCTTCTGGATGAGCATGTCTGGTTTTCTCTGCCACTTAAAAGCCGTCTTCTGACTACCTGCAGTTTCTAAGATGAGCATTGACTTGTAAGAAGAAGAATGGGCTCTTTTCAGAAACTTTAAAATATCTTGCTGCTTAGCACTACCTAGAATAAACTTCTATTTAGGGGAAACTGAAGGTTAGTTCCATTTCTTGGTGGACTCTTGGCCACATGGCTATTGGGACAAGCTGTTGTTTAGCAGTGTGCATAGGAGGGGTTGTTGAGTTAGTGAGGTATTTGAGATGAGAAGCCAGGTCAGTGTGTTTCAGGTAAAGAATGACCATCTTCACCTCGGCCTCTGCAGAACAAGTGCTGTGTCTGTTGACACAGAAAACACAAGAGGAAAGTGGCAGTTCCTCTTATTTAGGTACTGCCTTCTCTCAGGAAACCACCCACACCTCCAGTTGGTTCGATCAGCCTTATAATACACGGTGAAGTGTGGAAAGAAGCAGAATCTTATTCCTGCTTCCCAAGGGGGCTTCTCCCGCCTGTAAGAGCTTCAGGACGGGACGTGGGGCTCTTCCAGGCCTGGGGAGGCAAGCAGAGGGTCTCATCAGCACATAGTTTGGTGGCTCCCTTTGCCCTGGGCTGGTTCACTAAATAGCGGGTCACTCCTCACTTCCACCCCTCCTCCCCCCAACACAGTGGGTCAGCAGCTCCCTTCCTCCATCCCCTGCCATCTCCACGAGCAGGTCCTCTTTAAAGCAGAGCTCGGGCTCAGCCCTGTTTGTCACCCGGTGGGAAGTCGCCTGGAGCCCCGGGCCTGAGTCCTGTGGCTGGGAGGGTTTTCCCACACTGAACTCGGGGCATCCACTCTCACCTCACGTGAGGGAGAACCGAGGCCGAGTGGGGCAGCCCAGGCCCGGCACATGTGGACCCAGGGCCGAGGTGCTGCTCGTCTTGTTGCCCTGCCCTGCTTCTCTGCTTGCCCTGTTCCAGCCTCTGGCCCTTTGCCTCCCGCCCCCAGCAGCAGTTCTCCGCAGTGATGACAAGTAAGTGTGGTACAGACCCAAGGCAGGGAGTGGGTGAAGGAGTGCTTGCGGGGCCCCTCCCTTCTTGAAGCTTCTCCCAGCAAACCTAGGCGGGTAGGTGCTGGAGGTTTTTGATAAGTGGGAGGTATAGACGGCATCATTACTGCTGTCAGGTTTCTTTGTGGGCAAAATGGAATGACTGTAAAATCCTACCTGCCACATGCCGTCCACATGGCAGGACTTCGGTCCCTACACGCCAACCTTGGCTCTGCTCTCAGACCTCTCCGCTGTGCCTCGGAAGCTCTTCAGAGCACGCTCGTCCTTGGCTGCCAGCTCCTCCCTCGCTGAGTCCAGATCTCCGCCAGAGCCCAGGGCTCCCCCGTGTGATCTGACCAGCCTTCACAGGTCAGCTACCACCTGTGTGCTGTGCCCCCGAGCCGACTCAGCCGACTGCCTAGTGAGCCCCTCCACTAAGG